>NW_020312169.1:0-57858 GCF_002999335.1 Cyclospora cayetanensis | reverse complement strand
GCCTTGCCATAGTATTGCCGTCTAAAAAGCCTCCAACAACACACTAGCCTCAGACCAACAACCGCTCTGCACTCTCTCTTCACATACCCAGCGCCTCATCTCACACCCAACATATTGCCCTCACACTGACACGTTTCTTCAGCTGACATTGCAGACATCTCTGCAGCCACTGAAGTGCCGTGCTGCAAAAGGACAGCACAAGTGGGAACACGAGAGGGGAACAAAAGTATGATTAAGATTGTACGCACAGCAGCAGCTGCTGCTCCTCCCACATGGCACCTTCACCACTACAGGCCTAACACACTGCTCGCTTTCCTACCTCGCAAAAACAGCCAAACGAACTAGCACCAAGCTCTACATCCACAACACACGCCCACTCGCCTGTGTCCTCTTAGTCTGCTAGTCGTCTAGCCTGCTCGGTAGCGAACAGCCAGTACCTTGCGCGCCAACACTCTCCAGTCTACAACTCGATAGTGCTAGTCGCGCCCTTCGCTTCAATAATCGTTGCCATAGCTCTTTGCAAAGCATACCAACACAACACCAACAACCCGGCCAAGCCTTCGGCCTCGTGCTCGATAAGCTGCACCGCACAAGCGCTGCACATGCTTTCGATCAGCTCTTAATGCCACAAACCAACCGCTCCTCTAGTCAACAAGCCTCTCTGACGAACAGGTGAAGCCTCCAGACTAGCAGGATCAATTGTCTCCTAGCTTTCACATGCCCATTCTCATCGACACAGCCTTGTTGTTGCTTGCCAGCACGCCCCTACCACAGCACAACCTGCGGAGGCAACTCGCAAACACGCGTCCCAGGTTACTCTCTCCCCTTTCACCGTTGGCCGGGGAACTGCCGTATGACAACAGTGAGCCACTGGAGCGCTCATGCTGCGCTTGACGATATCAACAGACTACGCCTGTTGCCCCGTGGCATGCGTTCTACGAAAATTGTGATATCGGAGCCAGCGCATCCTCCGTCGCCTATTTTATTACTGGTTTAAGACGGATTCCAGAGCCATATTTGGGTTTTCTTGGGGTACGTGTTGTTGCTGTCGCCTTTTTACCTACGTATAATGATTGGTGAAGTGCAGGTGTTCCAGCCGTCAGGACAATGGAACTCATTTATGTGTGGCGCCCTCCACATGGAAATGTGCCATACGCTCAATGTGCTCGATATTGGAGTAATAGCTGGCCAGAGCTTAGGGCAGCGGAAATAAGCAACGTTGCCAAGAAAGCTGGAACCTTCTTAGAGCGCACCAAGCAAAAAGCAGTATTTGCAGACATTTAAAATCTTGCAGTGTGCAATTATGGCTTATTCTTACAAATGCCACTGCAGTGTGGGGCCGTTACAGGGCTGACTCACCCGCCACATGCATGGCGCTACAAACTAATGACGTAACGCCATCCCTTCGGGGCTTCTTCAGCTGTGCTTTTTAGTCCGGTTGCGTTGTTGCCATTTGCCTGCGCAGACCCGCTTTAGCGCTTTTCCACATGGGACGCTGGTGCGTTCCTGGTGGTCGATGTTGTGTCTGCCCACACGGGGTCCAAACTTTAGGCTCCACACACAAAGGACTAGGACATATAATACCCAGAAGCATTGTGTGCTTGGCTGTTTTATGCGTCTAACAAGGGCACTAATGCTGTGAAGATCGAGCGCTGTGGGCACATTTTCTTGCTATCGCTGCGAGCGTGCACGCAGCTGACAATGGAAGCTACGTTACCCAGGCATGAGTGCCAATCCATGGTCTTCAAATAAATCAGGTCATTGTTGCCACCCATTTTGATCTTCCTCTGTTGCCCAAGCAAAGAGCGCTGTTCACATCTAGCTAACAGTTACGGCGAAAGTATCCCGATTCAAGGGTCCATCTAGTACACTACCTAGGATGTTGGCAAAACACGCTTAATTCAAGACTCAATACCTACATGAAAGGAGCAATTCAATACTGCCCATCGAAAATGTCTCCTTAACCTGCCTGTTCCCTAAAGGACTCCCTACACAGGGAATGCGAGGCAGCTAAGGTATTCATGGCTGGACCCCCGAACCATTCCGAGCATTCACTGCTAGTTGCACATAGCATCAAGGGCATACCCACGCAACAATACGTCTCCTCGGATTGCGTTGAGAGTACTCGGCAATAATTCAAATGTACGAGTCGACTAAACAATCAGCCGTGCTGTATGAATCAGTGCGTAGAAGGCGTTAACATAACAGCTATGTTCAGACCGTGCTGCTTCACCAGCAGCGGGGCGAAGCAACTGTAGCGGGCTATGGTGCGCTTTAAGGTCCACATTCAACTATGAGCCACTTCCCGCTCTGCGTATCGAATCCTACAGGTGCACGCGTAGTAAGTAGAGCTCGCCAAGCAAGGCAGACCAAATCGCTCAACATTAAGGGCTGTACAAGGTTACTGGGCCACCTTAAGTCAGACCATTACTCATGCCAACACGAATTTACGTTTTCCCAGGGCTCAGCGCGGCTACTGCATGCTTCATCGTTGCTACCGCTAGCTTATGCTATGAACTTTTGCTCCCTTGCCTACGCCTACTCGCAAAGCTCTCGGAGAAGCTTGGGTTCGCGTTGTGCTTTTCGTTCATGAGAAGGCATACTGCCTTCCCTAAGAATTCGGTGTGGCCTGTGGCGCAAGAATAATCCTCTACCATGAATGACAGCTGCCGAAACGGAAAACTCGTTGTATTAGATGCCCGCAGTCGCTGAAGAGCGCCAAGGATTCCCCCGGATGTCAACCTTGGCATAGATAAACAACCGTAAGTAAGCTTGGAGCATTACGGAACACTTAATGTTGGGCCTTGCGGTGGTTAACTCCCCGTGAATCTGCTGAGCGGGCATGACTCAACTATGGATTTCAAAAGGGATCTGGTGCTTTCGACAGTGCTAGCGACGCCTACAGGTGGCGTGCTTAAAAGACTTCTGAGAAAGTGCAAGTGTTCTACAGCAAACCCCCTTGCCCTCTATGGCTTATAAGAACAGCTACTTTTGGTGCTTTACTGCCGAGAGTATCCAGCTATCCTGTACCGCATCTTCTTTAACTTTGCAGTGCAGGACTTTCCATTAACATGGGCTGCATTCAGCACCGCGTGTCTTTGGATCATCTCAGGCCAAATTGGCGGAGACGCGTCATTGGTGTGGCCCTGGTGAATTGCTGCCGCTTAATACCTGAACGAATTATCATTCTTTATTATATCGTGTGCAATTTCACTACCACAGATAGTGTCGATCACAACTTATTGTAAGTTTGCCTCATCTATCCAGGGTTTCACATTACGGATCATCACAAGGCAGACATTCTCACGTGTTACAAGAATTGCGCTTGGGTTCAGCCCATGTACGTAGCTGGCTAATTCCCAGAGGAGCCTTATGTTGAGCATTTGGGTGCGTGCTCACCGAGTTTAAAGGCTGCAAAGGTATTAGACAATCGGGAGGGCACGGTGACGCCTCGAATCCCCCAGCTGCTGTCCCTTTTATTACGCAAAAGCAATATTACCGCAATCGACAGTTTTACATCTCTTGAACCCATCTGCATATCGAGGCTGTGAGGCGAAAATCTTCCAAATCCCTGCACATCTTCATAACAAAATGGAATGCGATTCATGGCCACATATTAGGGATAGAAGACAAGCACGCACCCACATGGTGCACTCATGAACAGATAAAGGAGCAGCACTGTAGGGACTGCCGGAAGAGCACTACAAGGAGTCGCACCATGCCCCATCAATTATTAGGTTGCAGGCAGTTACACTGAGAGAGTACTAGCAGCACCAACAGGAAAGCAGATGACGTAAAGTTACTTATGTGGATAATAAGACAAATCTAAAAGAGCTGTTTAGTGGCACTTGTCAATCGTTTCGCGCATATATTCAGCCGGTCATTCCTCCCAAAGCGAAGGACTTAAAAGTCGGAGGTCACCAACCTGCCCACAGTAAGCGAAACCACAGAGCATCGAACCAACAACAAACAGTTATACAATGGCCTTAGAGTAAGTATCACACCCGTTTACTTCGTGACCAGATGACTTGTAAAAGAAGAAGCGATTTCGATATTTTGGCTTCTTGTCGACACACTGCAGCAGAGCTGCTAGATTCCGGCTTGCACATAGACTTGATAAATACAAACCGCAGCAAATTATTTGTGCGTGGGCGCGTGCGTACACGTTACTCGAATCATTTCGGTGCAAAATGCGGTGTCGAACTGGGAGCCTGCCGCACGTTGTGAATAAACGCACCTGGAAAGCTATCAACCTTATTTAAACGCAGCGGCCCGCTAAACATGTTGTCGCTACACATCTTTTCTAGCCATCTATATCCATACATATGCGTATCAGTGCATTGTATTCATTCTTCTGGTCGTCGCTCACAAGTTGAGTTGGTTCTGAGCCCTCGTTTGCTATTACTCGTTATCCTTCAGCAATTACAGATATGTACACATACTTCTGTACGTATTGCATTGTTCCTTCCGTCATGGCCTCTTTTCCACATTATTCTGAAAAAAAACGATTTCAAAGAGTCACGCACTCTGTATGCCTCTTTTGGTTGGATTACTTTATTGGGGAAAGTATTTTAAAGGACAAACCGGAACAGCTGTGTGGCAAAAATTGAGTTATATTTTTGGGCGGCTGTCACCGCGCTGCAGCAAGAAGCATGCTGCACCAATAGTATCACGCGCGGAGATAGCTGCTCCTCAATTGCCTTTTCAGAAACTGTAGCGCAAGTATAACCGGAACTTGGGACTTAGCCGCTGGCAATTAAAACGAGCACTCAGGGTTTGAAAAGCATTTACCGTGACATCTAAGGGATCCCTAGCAAGAAGGCTAAATTTCAAATACAAACCTAATAGAAAGCTATTGTGTGTCTCTCGAAAGAGCTCCATCCATTCAATACCCGCGTGCCTCAGAGTTCCGGATATGAAGGAATTGGAAAATTAACGGTGCCCGTTGGTGCAGCCTCAGAGCCCTCCGAAAATTAACATTTAGCGGCACGAAGCTTATAGCGCACATGCACACAACACTGCATTTTTAATGCATTGTTTTAACAGTACTCTGCCATAATCACGGTATACGGACAGACTAGCCAACTATTGAATTCCTTACTAATTCCTTATCAAATGTTACTAGTGTATCAGAAAGTGCGGAATGATAATGTGGCCCGGTACACAGACGGGGCCACTGATCCATTCATACACCAAAAGTGTAATATGAACGTGCTGTTGTTTTGGCATGCACTTGAAGTTGTAATTGTTAGTTCGGGAATGATTCGCGAAACCTGAAGAGGACAGACCTACACGCTTGACTTGGAAACTCGATGTAGTCATGAGATCTAGTCCAGCGATTGTTTCACTTTAGCTTCCTCCGCAGGTGGAAGGGGGAACTCCATTGGTATGTCATTCTTCTGAGCGGATTAGTTTGAAAAACGAGCGCTAGAATAGAGTGGCACATTGCATTACGGGTAGATACGACAGAACGCAACTGCTTCACTTTTATTCGGTTTTGATGGAGCTGTAGCTGCGTATTTGTTCCATTTTTTAGTGGGTATAGCCCAAACCCCCTCCTCGAGACGACAGTGGAAGAAAAGGCGAAAACGTCTGAGAAGGGTCTTGGCTCAATCACCTATGCGTCACTGTCTTCGGGGAGCGCTGGTGGCTTTTCCGCAGAAAGAAGTCCTCGGTACCTCCCCGTCTGCTTCACGTGCTGTTTGGCACAACATTATCGGGATTTGCAATCGTTCATCATAAGGCAGGTCTCCTACCCCCGTGGCTCAACACAAGCACCGAAAAAGAAGGCGAAGTATGTCAAGCAGCAATCTTAGTGGACGTGGAACTAGTGTCTCTCCACTTTCTGTTTATGTAGCCATGGTCCGTACGACCCCACAAGACCGTATTCAAGCTACTGTGATCTCTATTCCCCTTACATTTGGAGGCTATGTTCTACGGTTTTGTGCACCTGGTGCACAAAACTGTGGGTGCACTCCTTGCAAATCCTTTTTTAAACCCGCTCTGTGGTCACTACATGCCAGAGCTCACAACTCGTTGATTATGATGCACATCAGCCTCCCTAGATCCAAAATGCCTTAGTCTTACTAGTGCTCGCTTGCCGCCCCCGTCCCCCCCAACATTCGGTATGCGTTGCTCGCTTTGATGGTCCAGACGGGTTGTGCTGCGCTGAGGGAAGTGACTTTCGTATTGTCCCCCTGGTAGAGAACTATTATTTTGGCAGAAGTCCCTTTTGAAAACTATAGGAGATCCAGCTTGCAGCGACAGAAATACTTACGCTCCCGACACATACCAATCAAAGCGGTTCTTCTTTCGGCATTCACTATGAAACAAGCTCGAAAAAACTGCCAGTGGCATACATGTTGTCACTCCGCAAGCATTTAACATGCAACATTGCACTTTAGCAGACAGGTAGCAACCAAAGGGTATACCGCAAACGCTTTCTTCTCGTAACGGATTGCTGTGAGATAGACTAGCGGAAGAAAGGCGGCCTGGGGAACTAACCTTGATACAATTACCTAGAGTATCCCAAGTGGCACGGTGATCTCATGACAACGGCCCTCAGCCACCACTATTAATCGACAATACATACGCTGCTGTTACTCAAACTTTTGTCAATGGCCCAACGGCAACCTCAGAGCCGCACTCCGCTACTGCCTGCAACGTTACTGGCACTACAATATCTCCTGTTGCACTTGTTGTACCTGCCCTATGGTAACGCTTCCAGTATCAACAGTCGCCGCTGCTACTTCCGGATGCTCATTGCGGGCGTGTATGAAGACAAAACGGTAGGTGCTTTAGCGTTGCTCCACAATGCTCTGTATGGCCTGAAGCGTTTCGTTTAGCACGACTTTCTGGTGCTGCATGTAAAGTTCATTTAACAGCTGAGGAAGTCCATCTGCGCTGCCAAGGAACTCCCTGACGTTGGCAACATGCTGAGATATCCTGAGACTCCACACGTCCAGAGGGCATGCTGTCTTCTTTTCATCGAGCACCCGAGCCGGTCTGCCCACGTCTCTCAATGTGCCTCACGGCCTCTATCATGCTCTGGCTTGTTCCAAATACCGCCTAGGCAGTTTAACGCTGTGAAACCTCTCAAAATCTGATCCTAAAACAAAGCATCAATCACCGCCTAGACGCACCTGTGGTCGCGTACGCAATCAGACGGAAAGTTGTATGTCCTGATCTTTTCGCTGCGATATTTGCCGCCCATCTGGGCCCCTGCTGCAGCATGTAGCTCCTGCCGCTGTTGCTGTTGCACGCGCTGCTGCAGCAGGTGCCGTAGGAGAAGTAATGCCCGCTGGCGGTTTTCCACCTGTGCACGGGAACAGAAAACGGGCTCTCTACAACGCATCAAGTTGTGCATCAACAAAAGGCAAAAATCGTGAAAGCAGTCTCAAGTAGAGCAAAGCGACAAAGAGAACGACATGCCAATCTCAGAAGGGAACAACAGCAGGACCATAGCAATCTCACTTGACTGGAGGTGTCCTTCATACACACGGAGAGCCCTGTGGGGAGATGTGTCACTCGGACGGCTGTTTCGCTCTTGTTAACGCTCTGACCGCCTGGTCCACTTGCTCGCATGCTCTCAATGCGGAGACTACTAGGACTCATATCCACTGAAGCAGCAACGCCAACAGCGGCCTAGTAAAGCAAGTAAAATCCAAGGGAAGCAAGCTGGGAATAGCCTGGACATCCAGATACCGACGTTAGCAGCGGCAGCATACGCAGTGGCAGGTACAGCGAAGGTGGGGTGTGCCACCCTCCTTTATTCCAAGGGCGCCTCAGCAAACATCGCCTGTAGAAGCAGTCTCAGAGGCACTGTTCTCCGCGAATGACGCTAAAAACTTTAAAGTCTACCGCTGCTTACCCTCAACCTCGGACACACAGGGAAGCACAGTAACTGCAGCAGTAGACGTTTGAAGCCGCCTTTTGGCGTCCGTCGATGGTACACGCTGCACACGATGAACTCCAGCCTCTAAAACAAGCAATACACCGACTCCATGACCTGCAGTAAAGGCGGCAGTAGAACGGTCTGGACACAAGAATGAAGATTCTATACAGCAGCGGGGTCACTGGGTAGGTCTATGTTGCCGCTGCTCCCCGAGAAGCTTGCACGACAGCAACATTTTCCTCAGCTCCGTTCTCTCTACAGCGGATTGACTAAAACAGACGGAGACAAAATCCAGAGAAGCAGCAGTCACAGCAGAGAGAGCACCGACCTGAAACAAGGGCTTTTGCATTTTTCAGGCCGCAGCCCTCCGCGCTCTTGTTTCTCTCCAAGACATCGAAGCGCCACCCCTGGCGTTCGGCAAGAGCTCCATACATTCCAAACAGCTCGGACGCAAACTGAGCGGCCTCTTCGCCTCCAACCCCTGCTAAAACCTATTGAAGCAGAAGCAGTCGAAAGAATCGGCCACTAGGGACACAAAAGTGGGGTAAATTCGTGGTCAGGCAACGCGGCATGACACGCCTGAGAAAGTAATGCAGTAGAAAAGAGAGTGGGGGCATGCAGCGCCCGAACTAGAAGAGGCTAAAGCAGCTGCAGCCACAGTGGGGAGAGAATGCGACACTAAAGCACCTCTAGCATGGCCTCATCCGTCGAGGCCTCGGAGCGCTTATGCTTATTCCGGGCGCTGGTTCGTCCCTCTGCCACTGCTGCAAGCACTTCAGCATGCTGTAGCAGCAAATCAGATATCTCGGCAACAACAGCACCTTCCTGCAATTGCAGATCCAGCAAATCTACATCTTCTCCCTCCTCGAGGCTGCAGGTGGCGTTGCTGCTAGGGTTCTGCTGCTGCTGTTGCTCCATGAGTAACGCCCGCAGAGTTTTCGCGTCATCCCTTAATGCTAGAAATCGTGTCAAAGCCATCATCAGGGCAGGCGGAAGGAGACCCTCGAGGACAGCATGATGCTTGTGCGCATTTTTTGGCTGCTGAAGCAGTTGGGCAACACGCTCTAATACGAGCCTCTGCGGCTCATCCAAAAGCAGCTCACGACCAGCCTTCGCTGACACTGTGCTTGTGGTGAATCGCGCAGCAGATGCTGTAGCTGTATGGCTTTTTTTCCAGCACCAGGCTGTCTCCTTGGCAACAAGGTACTCCCGATGCTGCGAAGCGACATGAGCCGCAAAGGAACCGGTCCAGCGTATGCTGCTGCAGCAGTGCTGCTGTCTCTGTGGCAGCAAGCGCTCGGCAGATGATCGCCTGTTGTGTGCTGCGCTTCTACTCGGTATGCATCTGCTGGGGGTCCACGGCGCAGTGTCGCTCCTGGCAGCACAGAAGGGTTGGATTCTCAGCGCCAACCGCGAAACGCTGCGACAGCAGATTGCCATTGCCGTCGGCAAATCTCAAGCGGCCAAGGAGCAGCACGCAACAAAATCCACACATAACTCGCATGGCTCATAAGGCCCCGGGGGGAGGACTTGCGCCTCCCAAGCCCTCCTGTGTGCTGTACTTAGCCCAACGCATCCATGATCTGGTAGCCAATCTTGTGAGAAACCAGGAAAATAAAAGTAGCCTGAATATGTTGAGCTCTCAGGGCCCTCATCCTTGGGGCTGCAGCCGCTGGGGGGTACAGAGACCACGGGCAGTGTGTGGCTGCATGTGGATGCTAGACAGAAGCAACAATAAGCAGGGTAGCTCTGCGTTAGCAGTCGATTCTGTGGACGCTTGCATCCAGTGAAAACTGGCCTCGACACCCCCGAGCGCGCTTTTTGACTGCTACTGATGCATGCCGAACAAGCGGTGCTGGTATGTGCCTGTCCACAGAAGCAGCACAGGGAAAAGAAGAACATCACTGGCATAAGGTGGTGGAGCTAGGCGGTAGCGGAAACAACGTCGCAGCCTATCAATCATACTATCATCCCATCTGCACAACGGCGACTCTAAGCCGGCGGATCCATGCCACTGCGGATGCACGGAGTGCAGCTGCGGCGCAACCTGCTACTGCATGCGCGATAGCGGCCCTTCCCCAGCTCTCCAGACAATGGCTGCCCTATTCAACATGACGCCGCCTTCAACGGCGCCCACCCAGTGTGCGGCTGCTTCTGCGCTCAGCAGCAGGAAAGGCGGAAATGCTATGCAGCTCAGTTCCTTTGGAGAGGTGCCCTTCGAGCTGGTTCCACCCCCAAACCAGGTGCAACAACAGCTGCCGCAGCAGCATCTCAGGCAGCAAGACGCAGCCCACGAACCGCTCACCGGTCTTCAAATCAGAGCCTCATTTGGCCCCCGTCTTTCAACGTACAGCTTCCCAGTGAAGCACGAGCAGCGGCACCGCTGCACGCAGCAGCTTCCAGGCCATAGGCGCGATGACGAAGTGGTTTGCTGCTACTTTGGCGGAGCAGATCCAGATGCGAAGCCCAATGTGCTGCAGGTGTTCCGCGTGCTGGAGCAGAGGAGTACCAGTACAAGAGGTCACAACAGCTCTGTGGTGCGAGTTGGCTGCTACGTCGCAGCACAGCGGGGGCAGCAGCAGCAGCAGCAGCAGCAGCAGCAGCAGCAGCAGCAGCAGCAGCAGCAGCAGCAGGAGCAGCTCGCTTACCGAGGTGATTTCGAGGTGCATATAGCGGGCCACGATGTAGACGAAGATGGCTACTTTGATTTCTTGTGCTGCAGCAGGAGCGGCAAGGCAGTGGCGCTGTGCTGCTCCCGTTGCTGCTGTGTCGCTGCAGTGCCTCCTCTGCCGCGGACGGAGCACAGCGCCAGTGGTGTTGGCTTCCAGTCCCGCAAGACCACTGGAAAAGTGCTGCTCAGCGGTAGCCTGGTGGAGCAGCCAACGCAACGAGCGCAACAACGCACATTTGTTCAGGTGTCTTTCCACCCCTTCTGCGACTACGCAGTCACGCTGCTGACTCACGAGGCCCTGCCCGAGACGGCCATCACGCCGGCTACAGCAGCAACGCCTACAAAACCAACTGCGTGCTCCACTCATGCAGTGGTGCGGTTGTTTGATGTCAGCTCCAGCACGCAAATACCTCAGCAAGAAATACTTCTTCCGCCGATCGCCGATTCCGGCCTCCTAGCCTCTCACTTCAGCTTTGGTGCTGCGGCTGAACGCATCGACTTGTGGACTGCACTTGCTCTTTTCGTGTCTTTCCCACGCACCACAGGCAGCTGCCTCTGCCTCACCCCCTTTCTTCCAAACCGAGCCGAACTGCCGCCTGCGCTAGTTCTGCAGCTCCAAGACGCCTCGCTGCACTATCAAGTGGTGCAACAGATGTGCATAGGCCAGGAGGGCAGTAGCAGCAACACGCAAGTCGGGGAAAGTTGTGGCGTACGAACGGACATGCAACAGGAAGTTTTTACGTGGCTCAAGGATCGAGCACGGGGCAGCAGTACCACAGAGACCAGCAGCATGCAGCAAGAGCTTCAAGCGGAACCCGTGCAGCTAGAAATACCGCGTCCTTCTGAAGACATATCAGATGAACTTCAGCAAGGAGAGCTGCTAATTGGCGCCTCCCCGCTGTTGTTGCTGCTGCGCTGGAGCGGCGGAGTCCAAGCTACGCAGCTAGAGTGCCTTGCAGCTGCAGACAGTTTGCAGCCGCGCATGCATCGGAAGCTTAGCCTGCAGCAGCAGCACGAGCAGATTCTGAAGCAACCGATACATAGAGGACCGGCGTTCGTATGCCTTGCTGCATCACAGCTGCCACTCTCGTGCAAAGGCGAAACTCTTCAGCTCCAGCCCCTTCCTGCTCCCGCTGGCGACAGTCGCTGCAGCGTAAGCGACGCTGTGCTCTCTTGCAGCACCGGCGCCTTTCGCGTGGAGGTGAGTGGCATTCTCCCAATTGTGCCTCAGCAGCAGCTCCACAATGGAAACGGAGTGACCTTGCATTGCAGCAGCCTCACTGAGGCTGGCCTGAGCGGCTTTCGATGCCTCCCCGTTGTTCCTTCGCCTGTCTCTTCCCCAAATCTTTTGTTGGCTGTTGCTTATGCGGAAGGTAAAGCCACAACAGTATCGGCAGGAGCGGCGCCTCAATCAGAACCAGCAGCAACGCGTCTGCCGTTGCTTTTCGCGCTTGATCTAGATGCAGCTGCTCCCATCCCCGCACCAAAGCACTCACTGAATGGCAACAGAACGACAGGCGCTCGGCAGCAGCTCCAACTTGAGCAGGATCAAAAATGTGAGATACACCTGCAGGCTGCCGAGGCAGTACGTGCAGCGTACCGGCAACAGCGTCAGGCGCTGGATGAACTGCGCAGGATGCGTGTGGCCGCTTCTAAAGCAGCAGCTTCCGCTGAGGCGGAGTCAGCGGGAAGCAGTAGCCGGAAGGCAAGGCGAGCAGCTGCGGCCGCTGCGGCGGAAGCTGCCGTTGCGGCTGTGAAGTGGGTAGATATTGCCGAATCCGTATTCCTTCACGAGGAGCGGCAGCAGCTTCGTCTGCTGCAACATCAAGCTTGGAGAATGCTGCAGCGTAAAACAGCCATATTGCAGCATCAGCTATTACTGCAAGCGGACGAAGCAGAGCGCATGGATCTTCAGCAGCAACTGCAACAACAAAGGATTTCAGAGCTTGAACGGCAGTCGGTAGGTCTTAGAGGGAGGGGTATGGGTGGGTTGCGTCTGAATGCATGCATGTTGCGCTGCTCTCTGGTTTGTTTTCTCTATTGTATGGACTGTTTTGCAAGGACCCTTTTGCAGCGGTGGGTCACTCACTAACTCTTGGGTCGGCTGGTGCTGCTATATATTATGCAGGACGAGCTGAAGCGCCGCTGTGACTCTGTAGCGACGCTACTTGGTGCTACTGCAGCTTCCCTTCGCCGGCAGCAGCTGGCCTTGACCGTACCACAACACGGACTGCTCCTCCAGCTGCTGCCTTCGCAGCTCTTTTCCCGCATCGATGCCGCAGTCATGCAGCGGGACGCTGAGACGAAAAATACAGCGCATCCCACAGGTGTGATGGATTGCTTCTGTTAACTGCAAGCCCAAAAATATAGTTGCATGATGGGTGAGTCGGTGGGAGTGCTTTTGTTGATGGCTCGCTCCGTGAGGTGCTTTTGCCGCTTTTCTTGCAGATGTCTCCTCGCTCTTACGGCTTACTGCAGCAGTTACCGCCCAGATGCTTGTCATTCAACAAAGGCAGCAGGAATTGCAGCAAGAGTTTTTCCTTACTACTGCTTCAGAGCGTTCTTCTCTCGAACAGTCTTCTTCTACGACGTAACACATGAATTCAGAGCGGCAGGAACACCAGCCGGAAAAATGGAATCTGTCCTGCCATGCGTCCATTCATGGGATTCTAAGTGGAATGCACGGTGAAAAACGTGTAATGGACACTCCGCCTTGAACAGTGCTCGCGGAAGAGCCTGGCTGTATGGCGACTTCGCGTGCTTCATACGGCTGTGCTATGCATTGGGGATTTTGGCCTCGATTGTCTAACTCAGGACTTTGAGTTAAGTCTTGAAGTGCGCTTACTTGTCACCCCCTATGCTACGCGTCATTTGGCTTCTTGACCACTTACATTATCTGCAGGAACGCACCCACTTGAGCCGCAAGAGGTTTTCTGGTTGCGGATGTACCTCCAGGAGCTTGTCATTTGCCATGGGAGGAAATTTATTTTAGTATCGGTAGCTGCAGATGCTTATTGATACAAAGCTCACATCTAGTCCAGACTCGATCGAAGAACAAGATGACCTCCCTGTCACTTTGAGGATCGTCCAGAAATATACTGTTCAGTCAGTGGCATAGGAACTGGCTGCGGTGAGCCACTGCGGTTGTATTAGCACGTGGAGCGTTCCTGCATGGGCAGTCAGGTGCGCCGCTTGCTTAACACTGCTAGTCATTGTGCACTTCGGCAATTGCTAACACGGCAGTTCTACCTCAAGCAGATAGGTAATGAGCGTGCACTTCGGTGGCGCGTATGGCCTACTTGTTGTAGAGCAGGGCTGTTTTCGTCTATAGATGCAACGCCGAGTTGTCCGTGTGCTGAGTTACTGAGTGCGGCTCCACACTACACTGCTCACATCCTCGTTACATTGCCGTAGGCGAGGGCAGCGAGAGGAAGGACTCGTGCATTGACGCGACAAAACCGTGCCGTTTCGTCAGCCTTTGAGCACTGATAATGCCATTAACAATTACCTCGGAGAATTATTGGGCCTTAAGTGCAGCAAGCCGAGCTTCAAGCCAGCGCTTGGTGCTACACTTTTCATCCCAGAGCTGCGAAAGGATTGACTATTCAATGTGGCTGTTCTTACATTGTGGGTTACAGAGTAAAGTAGCATCGATACCTTAAAAGTCGAGGTTATGACCCTCTATGCGATTTGTTCTACACAACTCCGTGTGAGTGTTTGGAGTGCTCATATGATTGAGCGATGTGCACTCAAGCTTTGCCTCACGCGGGAACTCTATTGGGAGAGGGCACTGTGAGGAGAGAAGCGGCTCCTTTGGAATGACACTAGAAACGTTTGGGCTAAGCAATCCACGGGCTATGGGGGTGGAATTCTTATCGTATGAAGACGATAGGCGGAGCGCTGCACCTGGTATCCTCAAACTACATCTGGTCAGCTAGGAACACTACTACTCGTAGTGAATGGCACTCATGTCTGCTAGGAGCACACTACCGCATCTTCTGTGGAATGATGCAATGCCTTTAGACGCTACTTGAGCGCAACGTAGGTTCTCGCAGGGTGGTTTGTGCCGACACTGCAATGCTATGGTAGTCGGCGAGGCAGCGGGAGCTCGGATCGTATTGACTTCTATTTATAATATTGTTGGATGCTGTAAGTATGTCTGTTTAGAGCTCAATATGCGAGAAAACGACTTCGTTCCCTGAAGAGGGGAAAGGCTGGGAAAAGGTCTCCTGATCAAAGATACCCCAGTGCTTCAGTGTCTCCTGCTCGTGTCGTGCTCGGACTTTCAGCGCTTGGTTTAACCAAACCCCTCTATAGTTGACGGCAATAGTGAAATAAGCAAAACATGTTTTTAACACAACATGCACTTAGTGATTCGGTAGAACCCTTCAAGTCGGCAGACTGGGCACCTGTGCTCTTAGCGATGGCGTGGCCGGCTCTTTGTCGGCGTTCCTCCTGTCGGCTAGGGGATCTGTCTTTCAAGAAAGTTTTTTTGCCCCAACATATGGACTCTGCCTCATAGTCCCAAAATTAGAATATGACAATGCTCGTATACATAACATCGGCGAATAGTCTGATGGCTGTGTAGATGGTTTTGCTGCAGCACCTTGAGTGGGTGTGTGAGGCCCCTAATGCCGAGTCGTGGGCTTAGGGTCACTTGTGCTACGCAGGAGGGGCTTTCCTGGCCCAAAGTTCCTCTAACAGGAAGTCATTATCATGCTTATAAGAGAGAATCAGCCGACAGAACCACTGGAGAGGCTCCTAAGCCACAAACGGTAGACCTCATCGGCCCCGTAACTCGACAAAATGCATGAGGGCGGTGTTCGCCGTCTTGCTTGTGCTGCTGCCCATGCGGTTCCGAGTTCACAGCGTTCCGTGGCCCTCAGAGCCTGCGCTACGAAATTTCTGTTGACTGCTTCCTCTTATCCTTGAATATTTGCCAAATACCCCCTTGTGCATCAGCACAACTCCCGCAGCGAAGGCAGAAAAGCGACAGCCATGGCTCTACGTGGGAACAAAGCGAGGCTAATGCTGCTGCCTATAGTGCCTGCAAGTCTATCGACACTTTGTGAGACGCCGCACGAACAGAACTTTGTGAACAAGTCGCAGCAACAGCAATACTGTTGGCAAAATCGGCTTTCCAGGGTGGGGTCTAAGGGCCTCCCAAGAAGCGGACCATTAAGGCCCTTTTCCTGCTGCCTGTTCACACCAAGTTGTTCACCCGAATGTCGCCGACTGATACAGCGCAGCTCTGCCAACAACAACACCAGAAGCATCGATACAGGCATCAGAACCTTCAGCAGACGCAGGCAACAGTGAACACAACAGCTTTAGCTGAAGCAGTTGCTGAAGCCGGCACAAGGGGCTTGTTGCTGTGCCCCTCACGAGGCAGCGACGCTTTCCCTTGCTCCGTCGTTTGTTTCAGTAGCGAGTCTTCCAGAAAACGGGCAAGGAGCAACAGTATCTGTAGGAGCACGCTCCTCAGTGTCCACAGCAGAGCCCTAAGAAGGAGCTATAGCTTCCGACCCGCAGACAGTTACTGCAGTATCGATAAGACATCCAGCAAAAGGCGCTGCTGCCCTAGAAATCACAAAGGTTTTTGCGGCAACGGCACGCATTGGGGCAGCCGCAACAGCCCCCTGCGGTACCAGTGCCACGATGACGAGGACTTCAGAACTCATAGGCCGCTAAACCAGCGAAATTGGCCACCCATCATTTCGCCACAGAAGCAGCTGAACGGTCAAAAGCGGCGTTGCGTGAGCAGCAGAAGCAGAAGCACGCTACAGGCCTTTTATAGCAGCAGAGTCTTTTTACCAGCGAATGACGAGCACCTCAAGCGCACGAAATGCAGACCAACAGCAAACGCGAATGCACCAAGCGCCATAGCAGATCCCGCGATGCTCATTATTACAAAGCAAGGATGATGTTGTACAGTACATCAGCCACTGCAGCACTGCTGAGTTTCCACGAAACAGGCACGGAGCTGCATCTGGATGGCCCCTGACACGGAATCGCGGTCTTTGTGTTTCCCCAGCAGCCCAGCTATACACATAGGCGCATCTGCAGGGGATGCGCTATCGGCTATACCAACAGCAGCAAATGCAGACTGCACAGCAGTACCTCAACTTGCGCCTGCGGAGGGTAAACACACTGTTAGGTCAGGTGAACGGGCAGCTGCTGAGAGTTGCGAAAGAGGCGACGGCAGCAGCAAGAGCTATGCGCCTCCTGCTACCCCCTCTTTTGAAAAACTTTATAACATGCAACACGATTTTGCAGGCGAAACAATGGAAGATGGCCGCGCCTTCTGCACTGGCTGCGGCCGCTGCAACTATGTTGCACCTGAGGCAGCATATGCTCCGTATTCTAACTCCTGGCGTCGACGTGCTGAATCACACCACTTCTGCACTCCCTCCCGCGGCCGTTCCTGCAACCGCTGCCGCTAGAGTAAAGGCGCTATGTTGCACCGCAGGACTGTGCACACATACTGAGAAGGAGCATTCAGATCAGTGTGGTAATTCGTTGCCTGCATCGTTTGCACAGCCTCCTACAGCATCAGGGCAACAGCGAAGCAGTAGCCGTCACTCCTGCAACAGCACCGCATCGGCCTTTCTTGCGGCCACAGCATATAGTGAATCCCAGCAAGTCCCTTCTTAACAGGCATTACTCCAGAGTCGGGCTGCCGCTGCCTTTCGAGGGCAAACTGGATCTCAAACCTTCCCCGATGCACGTCAGCCGCCTCGGTTGAACCCTCCACAGGAATACCAACAAAGCGCCGTAGTTAACAAACAGGCAGTGACATATGTACCTACAGCTTGCCTCTGCTGGTGGTGCAGCGGTTGTTGCGACTTTATCCCGAAGAGCAGGAACGCGGGCAGCTACATAGACACGCACAGCAGCCCATCGGCGTCTCACTCAGATTGTCTGTCCACGCAAACGATGGCAAACAAGAATCTCGCGAATCCAGTGCTATGGCTCGGCACAAGAGGCTTTTGGCTCCTGCAGCAGGTTCAGCAGGAACTACAGGGGCAACGGAAACGCGCACAGCAGCGTCAAGCTGGCGCTGCTAGTTGCGCAAAAACACGAGAACCCTGTAGGACTGTCCACTGCGTTGTGGGACTTCAAAGCAGCAACAGAATGGCATGCTGTTTTTGTTCCACTTGCTGGAGCGCGGCATACCTATGGCTGCTGATGCAAACTGCTTCTCAAAAACGGCGCAAATCACCGCGCACGCAGGTCAGCCCCCGCTCATACGCAGGGAAAGCCGCTGAAACATGTGTTACAACATTGAAGACACCTCCCTCCCTGGACTTGCCTCCAGCCGTATGCACTAAGTGATACTGCCTCCGTGGTTCGGCACTTTCTTGTGGTACAGTGGGCCTTGTCCAGAGCCTGCAGAGCATATCCAGCCGCTGCGAGCCTCGACCTGCGTCACACCACGGACTGCTTTGCAGGTGAGCTCCTGCTGCGGATACTAGTAATGCTTTCGCTGCTGCCATAGTTGCCGCTGCTCGGCATGATGGGGTCCTTGCTGCCGAAGCATAGTGCTGCTGATCTTTCAGTGTAATTCTGTCCCTGCTGCTGCTGTTGATTCTAAAAGCGACGCGGGGACGTGGGACCCAGCCGCCACAGCACCTGCGCACTAAACTGCTGCACTCAGCTCTTACCAATCGCTGACTTACAGCTATCTCCTCTTCAGTAATGTACTGCGGCTCATACCCCTTCTGCGAGACTGTTTCCTGTCGCTCTCCTCTGGGCGTTCTTGTGCGGCTCCCTGTCAGCCCGTGGAAGCAACAGACGAGGCCATGCATTTGTGCAGCACCATGCTGTCCTCCTTTCTCCTTCACCACACGGCCTTAGCAGCGACACCTGCAGGAATGCTATCGGCGCTCCACCGTAGTTGCAAAGGGCCCTGCTGCCGAGCACTCACCGTGCCATGCACGTTAAAGAAACCCCAGCGGCAACTGCGGCATTCATCACCACTTGCGACAGTCGTGATGCAGCGAATTGTGGGAACAGCTGCAACAGCAGGCAGTGAGCTCCTAGAGGGCGCGGGTGGCAATGAGCATATTGTTGCGCAGGGGCATGCCATATTAGCTGATGAAGAACCGCCAGGGCACCTAGAAAGAAAATGTATGGCAAGTGCGGACTTTTTCAAAGGCCGACGCACCCTCTTGGAACCTGAGCTGCAGCTCTGCACGCTGCCGGGAAGCGATGTGCTGCTTTTGCAATAAGAACACGCAGATTAGAGCCGCTTGCTCTATTGCATCACAACAGCACCTCAGGTCATGCAGTATCGCCGAAACGTGCTACAGCGTGGTTTGCGGGGGCTCACTGCGTGGCATCTGCATCCTCAGCAGCAGCTCCACGACTCAGCTAGCAGTAGCCGCAGCTGGATCACCATGTGGTGCGCAGTCGAAAGTAAAAGCGCTGTGCAACGGGGTAGCTACCCAGGTAGTACGAAAGATGCCGGTGAAGCATTTGCAGTATGTCACGAAAAGCCTCATCAGTGGCAGCAGGCACAGCAGCAGTAAAACAAAAATGGAGAAGTGCACCCTTGCCGTTGAGTATTTCGCAGCTTTTCGCGAAGTCATTCGATTTTCTTCTTACCAACAGAAGCATCCTAAGAACACAGAAAGGCCCGGCATATGCAGGCGCCATCAGAAAGTTACCTAGTGGTCTGTCTATGAGTAACGCGGTGATTGACGTAATCCACAGCTGCTGCAACTATTTGCCTACGCGTCCAATGGCGGCCCAAGCTGCTTGTGTGTGCTTACCGCTTCAGAGAACATTCTTGACAATCTTAGGCCACATCCACGCGAGGCTCTCCAGCCACAGCAGCGCCAGCAACAAACAGGGCACCTGGGTACTGAGACATCCGCTGGTAGACAAGCAGACTACACGTCCCAAGAGGCGATCGACGCCAGTAGGCGGCTTCAATTAAACTACGCCCCAGGATAGTGCAACAGTAGCAAGCGCCCGCTGCAGCGGCCGATGCACGAGCAACAGCAACCTTTTGAGCAACAGTCTCTGCACCCACACGCACTTGGACCTGGGCAGCGACAGGGTGTGCTGTGCTTCATGGAGGACTCACCTGTTGCTGGGCCTCGGGCGCATGGTAACTCGATCAGCGGAGCACTGGATGCAACAGTATGTCGCGCTTCCAATCTTGCACCGGCTGCCTGCCTGCAGCATATGGGCAAACAGCAGCGGCTTTGGCTTTGCGAAAAGCGCAGGTACCAAACGCTGCCCTACTTCTGGATTCCTGAGGATCTTTGTCATTCGAGAGCACAATAGCCTCAACCCACGCAGGCAGAAGCCCACGTACGACCACCTGCGGTGCGCAGTCAGCGGAGCGAGTACACCGTCCAGAACGGAACAGTCGCACACGATGCTGGCGCACAGCGTTTCCATCGGCCGCTGAGCACTTCGCCGGACGACAAAAACACCCACTCTTCCTTCGATGGTGATAGTACTGCTACAGGCGATGCCTACTCTTGTGCGGTCTCAGGAGCATGAACACACACAGTGAATGAATCAACAATGGGAGTGAAAACAAAAACCGCATGCTTATCAACAGGGAATCTTCGCCATGTGGGGCCGCTGGCAAGCGACGGAGAGATTCAATGTCTACAGGACTGTGTCGAAATACAGTCGATAACATTGACAGAACCACCAGCTGCAGCTGTGGTTGCAAGTGTTTCACGTGGCGCTCTACACATGCAGTTGCCAGTCAAGTCTTCATTGGGCTGCTGTTACAGCAACAGAGGAGGTGAGACTCTCATGAGTCTCTTTTGATCCAGCAGGCCCTCACGCGGGAGCCCTCGTCGTAGCAGCGCCAACATGCAGAACACGAGCACTCAGGAATGCTGCTTCCCCCTTCCCTTTGAGGATTCCAGCAGTACATATCCGCCTAACGAGGGCGGTATCGCTCATTCAAACATGCCAGGGGTTCACTATGACCCCGCAGGGCGTCGGTGGGTGGCGAGCTGGAGTATTAGCTCAAGGCAGGTAGCACGCTATTTCCTCGTTAGCAAGTATGGGTGTAGTAACGCAAACACGCTTGCGGTTCTTACTCAGTTTCACGCTTCCTGTCGAGACAGTATCGCCACTCTGGAGGGTCAGGCCAACACTTCGCAGCAGCAGCTGCGAATGCAACAGCTGACGCACCCCCAGCGTGGCCAACATCGAGTGCACCTGTTGTTTGTTCGACGGCGGCGAGGAAGATATGGCAACACCAGCCTCAAGAGCCGCCCTAAATATGCCGCCGCTCCTTGGAGGGGACGGTCACCCAACCACTCAGCAGCAGAGTATAGCGATGCTAGATTGTCAAGCAACGAAAAATAGGCCTCATAGGGTCTCTTTTCCTTCTTTTCTGCTGGAGGGCAAGACCTGCTTGGCATGCCGATCTTGGCAGGCCTCTCTGGCAGCGGTGTCAGCAAATTTGGTAACGGTGCGTGGCAACCCATCAGGAGCTGTTGCAGCACCGGCAGGGCCAAGAAGTGCCAAAGTAACGCACAAGTCTGTCCCATTGCAAACCCCCACCTTCTACTGCCTTAGTAGACAAGGAGGGCTTTAGCATGAGCGGCACCACCAATACCAATGAGTGCAGTACGAACACGCAACAGAATACTATGTATACGCACACTACACGCCATAACAGACTATTAATGAGTATTTTGCTGCCCTGGTCTACCTCTCTGGAGCAAAGGCAACGCCACTCGCGCCAGCAGGAAACTTTGAACCACAGGCAGCAGCAGGAACGCAAGCACCAGGAGGCAAGGTCTTCCGTGCAACAATGTGCAAGCCGCACAATGGGAGTCCCCATGGATGGCACTGCAGAGTTATCCTCTCCGCGTTTTGGATATGGTCCCCATTCCATGTCCCACGCACTGCAATGTAGGGGCAGTGGAAGCAGCAACAGCTGCTGCTCCAATGCCAGACCACCAAAATGGCGCTAGACACCCGCCTCAGCGTGTAACAGGGGCAAGGAGACCTATTTGCCATGTCTGCCATATGCTGCTGCTCTGGCTACCCACAGCGCAGTGACCCGGCGAAAAAATACACAAGAAAATACAATGAGGGATGGAAACAACAGGTGGAAGCAGGTCACTGCGTCACTTAACTACTGGTAAGAAGGTGAAGGAGACCTATGTCTCACTATGGACGAATGCATCTGAGTTACTGCTGCGAAACATCCTCTTTTGCTGCAAGCTAAGTTCTCCTGTGGTGTTGCAGTAAAACGTGTACAGCTCTATAATCCCCAGCTGGCCCTAGCGAGGTGGTTGAGCTATGCCAGCACATCCCACTGCACAGACGGCATCGTACGTAGCAACACGCTCTATAATGTCCCTTTAGGACAGGGCCACCTAAAATTGGCAGACCCCTGCTGTTCTCTGCGACAAATTCCTTGTGCCAAGGCTCTGTAGGGGCTGCTGCTGTCGCAAATGCAATATCTCCCTAAGGCTGGCCAGACTTGCCGCTCAGGAGGGGCGTGAAGTGCTTTCAGCTCCTCGTGACAGCGACCAACTGTGCCCAGCAGAAGCTGCAGCGTGGGGGTCACAAAAGAGAGCCCTCCACTGCCCATGACAGCGCACTACCAAGCTGATAATGGCGACAACGTGCAGGAAATGGGCGGTAGGGCCGAAGGGAAAAAGTCCAAAAAGACCAAATGCCAGCAAAGGGTCAGTAGAAACACATTGGAGGCCCGAATGCCGCATCATTGCCGGCTACTGCTCTCCAGGGCCTCATAACCGAAGCCGAAGCTTCTCGTCACGCTGCTGCCTGGCCCACCTCTACTGCTACCGTATCTGCAACGGTAGCGCCATGAATTCCGCTATTTGCAGAGAACGGCGCCTTTGGCTGCTGCGCTTGTCGCGGCAGCGTGGGCGAAGCCAGTTGCAGCTGGCAAGATGAAGTATTGGCACAGCGCTACTGCAGATAGGGTCGACGGGTGCAGGGCTCAGCTGAAAAATCGAGACGTAAAATTGCAGCAGCCTCGGCGCTAAACCTGTAAAGAAACACCCTTGTGTGCGCACATCATAAGTAAGGCTTCTGCAGAGAATAAAAAGTTCTCCAAAACAAGAGCACGAGACACAGCACACGTGCAACGCCAAAAACTAGAAGAGAGGCAGAGAAACGCACGAGTTTGAGTTCCTAAAAAACGCACCTCTTGGCCAGTTCGACTTTGGGCACTGCCGGTGTTGATGCTGTTGCTAAGCCTGGCATATCCGGGGACTCTCGGCACTCCAAGACTGACCCTGCACCAGGTTTCAAGTCGCTGCTCCCAATCCCGGAATCGCGTTTGTTGTTTTTATAGCAGGAACCATCTGAAGGTCCACTGGGGACGTGTTGTCGTTTGACTTGAAGCGCAACATCGCCAACAGGGTCTGGGCTTGCCGTCGCTGCTACTATCGTTGCTGCTTCGGCTTCTTCAGCGATCATGCGGCAGCGCCAAGAGATAAGGCTCTGCCGCAGGAGTTCACTGTCCCGCCTCTTGGCGGCCCTGCTGACAGTGTGGCAGAGGAAAGTGCATGCCGCTTGCTTCATTTGATGTTGTTGCTGCCGCTGCTGGTGGATACAAAAAGTGACAAACCTCTCCAGGTTTAGATAGCCAATAGGGTTCTGTGCAGGGGATGGAGCGCTGCTGCGACGCCATGCGTCCACTTCTGCTGCAGCACGATCCATTTTAAACGTCCGCTTAGATGGAGAGCTGCCGGTCCTACAACACTGTTAATGCAGCGCCCCCGGGAATCAAATACGCTGCGACTGCTGCAATATTACTGGAGCAGCAAAGTGCGAGGGCTGCGTTCCTCTGCAGAGGAAAGAAAGCGGTCGGCCAAAAGGCAATGAAGTTCCCACACTTTACTTGGGAAAGCCGCCGGGTTTCTTCTAGCGAAAATATGCACGTAGTGATTCAACTGCTCACATAAATAGTACCAGATTGATGTATGTGTAGCTACTTCTCTTTGGTCCGTCGCTTTTTTCATCCACAAGCGCTCTAGCTGCCTCATCAGCAAGGTAAGGTACAGGAGGTGGCGTGCATGCGTTCTATTTGCACCCGTAGACACACATACCAGCATTTCTCACTGCTTTCCACATGATACACTGTGCGCGCTTTAATAGACTTGCGTGGGTATGACCCCATGCACGGCTCAACTGGAATTGCCTCTGACCAGTGGTCTCCGTGCCTGCCTTCTCATCGCAAACAGCCTGCTTCCCGGTCAGTGTCTCTCTACACCTTCCACCCTGCATAGAACATTATATTTTGTTATAAAATATTGTGCTTCATTAAAAAGAGTGCTGGAGAGTTCGTGTCACTGCCTTTTAGGACTGATGATCAGAGGGGCTGTAACCATCGACGCCCTAACGGCGAAATCTGAAGTTGGGCGTAGGCTTCTTGATCCACATCAATTGGGTACCCAGTGTGCCTCTAAGTGATCAAAATTTTCTTCTTATAGCAAATCTACACCATGCTATCTTCTCAGGGATCTGTGTAACGAGGTCACAATGATTTTCTGCGTCCTATTAGCCCACATATCTCTTAGTAGATATTGCTCTCATTTATGAGGCCTAGAGAAATCCTCGACATAGTGCCCCTTTTCAGCTTCAGTCGGTGCTGGGGCCAAGCGAAGAGGGGCGGCTCTCGCGGGCACCCGGAGGACAGTGCACTTCGCTCCTGTCTGTAGGGAGGGGCGCAACATCTTCCTGCGAGCTGTCATTAGTGGGCGAAGTACACGTAAGTATTCCCTACATCGGTAAATTTACCGGCCGAAGAATTACGTAGGAATTAGCTTATTGAATATTCTGTTCGTATACCGTATTTTTTCAGAGTACTGTGAGCCGCAGGGAAGATGTCAAAATGTTTTCCTCGCAAGCAGTAGCTGCTATGTGCAAGATAGCTTTCGAGACTCGGAAAGCTCAAAGGGTCCAACAATGCGCAGCTAAGCTGTCCCTACTGTGCTGATGTCAGGAACTCTGAGGCGGACGCTGAGGGAAGGAAAGGACTTCTTGTTATATACTTGAAATAAGTCTTTTTCGACTCTGTATTTTCAAGGTCTAACTTGCCCTGAAGGAGACCCTACGTAACGCGCTCCAGTTAGTCACACCGCATACTTCTATGAGCGTATTTATCCCCTCATCCTTAGTCTTTTGACGGCGTGGGATGTCAGGCTTTACAACAGGAACTGTAGTTCTAACCGTTAGTTAGTGATTCAAGAACTTGGCTTGCCCTGCTAGCAGGTTGACAGATAGCTACTTGCTGAAGGAAGCAAATGATGACACAATGGCAGTTGAGGCAGAGGAGGCCGGCCTGCAAGATATTTAGAACGCAGCTGTTTAGAGCTGTTAGAAAGCCATGTCGTTTCAGCCGAAAAAATATTTATGAACGCACCTATGAAGGTATATCGACCAAGAAAATATGATGGCAGTGAGTGTGCTCAAGTAGTCAAACAAATCATCAGCTGGTTAGAAACACTACTCGCTTTGCGCCCCAAGATGAAGAGAATTGAGACATCACTCAGGTATGTTTACTCTTGGGGAAAGCCCTTTGACAATGGTCTTTTATGCCGGTTAATTTGTCTGAGGGGAGACGTTACTACAGTGCAATCATCATCAAATCTCAGATTTGTGAGCGACTGCAGAAATCAGTTCACTAGCAAGCTTTGGGAAAGCTCAGGAAGCTGAAGCAGGGAAATCTGTCAATAGTTAATTATGTAGAGCAATCTGAAGCCTGCGTCTCCAAAGTCACGAAATAAATGAGCAGTTGCCTTTTGTACACTATCTCTAATCTACCCGAATTGTCTATCATCAATTGCACGATCGGAAGGCACTCTCTGATTGGACAGTCAACTGGTCAAGCTTGCAGATATGATGGATTAGTAGACATCTCAGCAGCACACAACTGCAAATATAGCCTCATTGGCTATGAACAACAGCCCAGTCACTAAATCAAGTGTGTAGGTGTCGTGGCTGTCATAATCGACGCTCGTCTATGGTCTACAGTGAACGAAAAAAAAGCCACAAGCAGCCTGCACTCCACAGCAGACCCCAAATAACGCACCTGCTTTTAACGAAAAAATTTTGTCCAAAAAATACTGAGCTGCAGCCCTACGCAAAAAATATAAACCAGAGGAAGATGACTGAGCCCAGCGGGAGAGGGCTGCCTGGAAAGCAAAGATAGCACATCAGGCAAACGTAATGCCCCCAAGCACGTTGCACTGCAGCTTCAGGGGCCAGATAAGATAGCGCCGCAGTAGAGGACGCACCAAGGACCTCCTGCGCGCTGAGCCATGTTCGCATTAATCTTCGAGCATTGGTAGAGCTAGCTGACACAGGATGTGAAGTGGATCGACCGTCGGGAGAGACCACCCAGGGGCAATCTGTTTGTTCACCCTCCAAAGCAGCCATTAAATTAAAGCATGCCGACGGGTGGCAGAAGACAAGGAGTCGCAAGCCAAAGATATGTGCATGTCGTTTCAAACAGGAACTAGGCGCTCTCAGCAGGATCTGTGAGTTCTACATTAAAATCTCCACCATGATGTCATACAAAATGCGCCGGTGAAACATGGAGGGCATGCACGCTGCTACAGCTTCGCGCTGCCGAAGCTAGTGTTCCAGGAAGACCTGGTAAGAGACAGCTTGTCATCTTATTACTAACGCTCATCTCATCTATGGTGACGGAGTGAGTATATATACTCCAAGCTGAAGCAGAGCCTCCGTGGGGGGGTGTCAAGATAGAATCAAGAGAAAACGAGGGCGAGCACCCTTGAGTTTTAGTGTAACTAACACTAGTTCTGTGAAAAGCAATTCGATTGAATATTCGGCTAGGAAGAAACTAAAAAGCGATTTGTGGATGTGTTGAACTATAACCCACTGCTGGCAGGCTGACCAATTGGTGGTTGTTCAGCGCACCACATTAAAATGTTCCTTGCATCAGCCCCAGGATATGCACCGTGGTATCACAGGAGTCCCCACGAAGTAAATAAGCGATTGAGCAACAGACTAGATATTTCGTGCGAAAAGCAGTGGAGGAATCGAATACGCCTTTGGGGCATAACGCGCTGTTGGTCCTTAAGAATGCCGGACGATGGCCTTGTACGTGACTTCGAGACACTAAAAAGAATCTTTTCTCGCATAGCTGTCCTGAGCCTTATAGTGACGAGGTGAAGGGCACCTCCACTACACGGACAAGCAGCCTACTTGATAGTAGACCTCAGAGATGTTTTCTTTCAAGTCTCCAACCACCTGATGCGGGCACAAAACGGCACTCCGCCCTCGCATTCCTACACATAATCATACGTATATGCTGTTTAGGTTGTTGATACGCCAGCTGAACTGCAGCAGCATATTGATAGGGATGCTTACTAGCCTGACGAGGAAGGATGGATGAATGTTTACATGGAAGACATCGTAGTCACCAGCCGAACGATTGAAGAGGACCCATAGTGACTACCGACTGTGCTTCAGCTCTTATAAGACACTAACATAGTGTAGTGGCAGGCAAAATGTCCATCTTACAATGAGAACACACTTGGTTTCAGGCACTCTTCTCTCGTCTCCAGGGAATGTGTTAAAATGGCATAAATGAAACCATTATGCCGAGGCATTCATCTCTATGCTCTCCCACGGTCACTGGCTTGTTCAATGGGCTATAAGGTTGTTAGCGCAACTTCATTCACATGCACGTGTATGAGCGTTCTCATTTTTTTTATCAACTGAGGAACACGTCGCCCTTGGCGTGGCCGGAGAAGGCTGATGCCACAGGAAGAACATTTACGGCCGGCCATACAACCCCTCCCATACCCACATTGCCCGAGAAGGAGTGCTATTCTTTCCTAACAAGCGATGCTACTAGTGAAGCAAGTGGCGCCATTTTCTCTCCACTGACGGAATTCTCTCTAATTCATTTAATTATTGCTCGTTATTCTCTTCCGTTCACCAATAGCGAGCAGATATATTCAGTGGGGCCACCATTTCTGTGCGCCTTGGAGGGCGCGGAATAACTATAACGACTTCTATTGGCGGCCTTCTACTAGAAGGGGCGTGCACTTGTTCTGTAGGTACTTTACACACCGTCCCTCATAGTTTGGTAGCCGTATAGATGTTTGCTGGCTTGGATGATATCTTCTGTGCGACTTTACGATCGGATACCATCAGAGAAGGACCCATGGTGCTGGTGCTCTTACTATGCCCCAGCCATTCACTACTGGACATAGAAACCGCTCTTCTCTGACAATTCACGATTGGCAACGGAATCAAGTAAGTTTTACTTTTGATACTCATGAATGCTAAACAATTTGCGAAGTCCACACTAATAAAGGGATTGAAAACTAACACGTTGACGGTGAGTTGAAGCGGTTCGCAACGAGCGGGGACTGCCACGCGTATGCTTTGACTCTACTTTGAAAGCGTAATTGATACAAATTACACGACCGCGTCCCCTAGTCCCATGGTGTGATCGCATGCTATTACCAGAACCCTCGCGGCCCATTTGGAGGCCAGGAATGCATTTCCCAGGAGCGGAGGGTTCCGTGTCTTGCCCAGCTTTTCAGCAGCTCAAGCAGCGATTTTCTAGATGCTCCAACCCTTTGCAAAGCCTTTTGGTCCGTGAAAAAAAAACACTTGGACAGAAATTCCTGTCAAGTTTACGGTGATAATGCTATATATCATGAGCTAGACTAGCACATGCCTTGTATATATTATCTGCATACATGCCCACTGTATCCGTGGCTCAAGCTATGTCACTACTCAGAAGTACACCTTTATCTAGACGCTTTAGGGATCCCCTGGCAACGTCATTGCGGAAAGGGATTTGATGCTTGTTAGTGCGCCCTAAAGTAACCGTAACCCGCTTCCAAACTGTCCACAATGTGCCCACTGCGAAGTATCCATAGGCAGATGAAGGGACAGAACGCATCAACCGCAGTTCTCTGCTGATGTGCAACGCTGTCCTCCCAAGAGTGCAGCTGCTTGGCTTGACTTTCTTCCTTATGCTGATTGAGTTTATAATAAAACAGCTCACTCGCCGACTCATTTCTCCCACATCCTTGGTCTATAGTGAGAAGCCCCAGTCCTCTACAATTCGCTCCTGGATCTGGTGGTCCAGGGACAACAGACCCTTTAAAACCTGAGGGATTCAGGGAGTGGCTGGCTAGTGCACGTGAACGCATGCGCAACGTACGGAATTATGCAAAGCAGCCATGGGCCGTGTGTTGTGAGCCTAGAGATACGGTCATCGTGGATCGCAGGGTTTACAAGGTGCATCGGAATTTGAGGAGACCCATCAGTTTCTCCTACGTGTCCACGACCCACCTTAAGACACAGTGCTTTTTCTCAACCTCTTGATTTTCCCTTAAAGCTTTACGTGTTCCGAAACTATATATATTGTTATCGATTCAAATGTTTTGAAAATATCCCCACGCCTTGCAGCACAATGTGAAGCCGGACGATGGGGGATCGCAGGGATCAAAGAAACAAATGCGCCAAGGAGACACTGAACGAAAGTTTCAAGTGTAACACGCCGAAAAAGGCAGCCTTAGTAGCTTCGGGTACCTAGTGGGGTGCATCCTAGACTAAACGAGTAGATACGCCCTGCTTGACTAAACATTCTTTTCTAGTCGAACAGTGTTTGTAGTATTCCTTCTAAAATTCCCTTCCCCACGGCACGCAGTGCCTCAAGCAGCTTTTGTCACCTATCGGCACTGCTTTAGAAGCGGCCGAGCATTTTTACAGACGTTTTTGCGAGTCTGGGATCCATTTACGGTCACTTTCATGTCTGCTGGCCCAATATTCGTTTTGGTTCTGCTAGGGGATTTTGAACGACACTACAATGCATTGGCGTAATGCAGCTGCTTGCAGAAGATTCCCTATGAATAGCAAAGGCTCTTCTAAACTAATAAGGCTAGGAAACTCGTCACACAATTTACTTGCCTTCTCTTCTCCCGTAGCTGGAAACTCACACCTTTCAACGTTCGAAAGAGAGAGCGCTGACTCCACCACCCTAGTTCGCTCTCGCAACGTGTATAGGTGTGTGATATTCCAGTAAATTTTTGCCGAAAAAAGATTAAGGCCTCCCTTCTTTTGTTTGTTGCATGGTTTCACGCTTCTGCCTGCCTGAGTAATTATAATAGCGTGAGGGGAATCTCTCTTTCTCCTGCAGACCGATGTTCCTGACATACTTGTATGGAACACGAAGGCGTATTTTATGAGTTGGGAAGAGAAAAGCGCTGCGCAGTAAGCGACGCGAAGCCAGTTCACTGAGCTAAATTAAACTTAATCAGTGTAGTAGAAACGTTTTATTTGCTCGGTCTCGTTATGTGTATCATTTACTGCAGAAGAAAGTTAGCTCCAAACGGTAAGACGCAATGTTGCGTGCATCTGCGTAACCTGAGAATGCTTGGAGGGTTTAGGAGGTGTAGTACCCTGCAACCTAGCTAGCCCTTTTGCCTACGTCGAGATCTTGAAGCGATGCGTGCATAAAAGGGGGCAGCTATTTTGAAAAGCCTTCAGCCTTCCAAATTTGTACAGGCTCTGGAGCTAAAGGGCAGCAATGTGTCTGCACATACCTGTGAAAAAAGGCTTTCCAAAGATCTCTTTTAAAGGTCCTTGGAGGTCCTAACCCAACGATGGGATGATCTTTTTAGATGAAGTAAAATGGGCGACTCTTCTAACTTTCACTCAGTTAGGCGCAAGAGTGTACGCGCAGTGTAACGAGCTCTCACTCACGGATTTTTGAAGGATGGGTCGTCAGACGCCAACCAGATTATATTTTGAATATTAGTGTTGCTCAATTTTCTTTCAAAAGAGACCTTATCTAGCTCACATATCTCGACAAAAAAAGATACGCGAAGAGACTATCCAAATAGACAGTTTTTAAATGAACCCTTTATATATAATCAGTGGGCTACAAAATCCTAATATGTACCTTAAACTGCGATTTCTTTCCTTCCCCACTTATATTTGCCCTCCTCTTTCATGCCTGTACTTCAAGCACAACTGCTTGCAGCACGTCAAAAGACCATCTGAACTACTGCCCTTCTCCAGGCAGGCACAGACGACAAACATTCCAGCTTAAAAAAATAGAGACCACGTCAACCGCTTAAGTAAATTCTGAAGCAAGAAGCAGACAAAACACTATGCAACAACGAACGAGGGAACAGCACAAAGCGAATTTGGCACTTATCTTTTTTCTGTGGTCACCGCGCCGACATGTCTGAGCCCTTTACGTGGGTACAGACGACAGGTAAAATGTGTTAAGCAAGTCATGATGCGTGTTAGGGCTCACAAGCACACAACATTAACTATCATTGTGTTAAACCAAATCTACTCTGCACTCGAAGTACTAGAAGCCTGCTCGAATAGTTAGACTTTCATTAGCTCTCACTTAAATGTATTAGGTGTAGTCACAAGTACGGAAGTATAGTTGGACCCTTAAACAGCAGCCTCCTATGACGATTCATTCATTCCTCTCGCAGCTGCATTATTGCTTTTTCAGATTCTTCGTTTGTTCAGCAATAGAATTCTCAAAAATTGGCTGATACATTCGGCTTCTTGATCACTTTTCCTGTTCTACCTAAGCGCAAATCAAATACTGTTGGAACGCCTGGAGTCCGTTGGAGCGCAAAGTTACCATCTCTACTGATGGAAAAGTACTCGAAAGGCTCAGGAGATGTTCAGATGCGCAGTTTTAGTGCCTCATGTTTCTTCATGCCCACACGTTAGTTGGTAGGGAGAACGACAGTGGTTTCATTCAAAGTGTCTACAAACAGACGCTGACGTCCACACTCAGCGATAATCTCTTTAAATGCAATTGTGTATTTCACACTGGAACTGCCCCCTTATCCCAGGCGCGCCCCCAAGAATTCCTGACATGAAGTAAAAGGCGCAGCTAGGCTGCGTGTTGCTTGAAGTTCAAAACACTCCGAGGGATCACAGCTAGTTGCACGTCGCATTTTGCGCGGACGAAAAAGAGATAAAGCCTTTTTGCATCGAGCAAGCAGCACTCTACAGTAAATAAGAAGAAATGGACTATGCAAATCGCCAGCGTTTTAACAGATTCTTGGCTATATACAACTAGCAAATGAATAAAAAGTTGAGGGGCTCAAGTCGAGTAACTCCTTACACAAAGCATCAATGAAGTTGAACTACTGACATTCTTCCGACAAGGCAGTTTCTACGACTGCTGCCAACAGGGGTGAACAAGAATCTACGTGTTGGTGATACGGCAACGCCACTATTGATTCCGCTTGCTCTCTGGGACATTAATGGCAGCAAAGTTGTGCTATAGTGGGAATAGCACACCCAGTGGCAGTTGCTAATCCTCCAGTGCCTCGCTGTTTCAACCATAGTCAGGTGACGCCAAAACTATTTTTAATGAAAATATCATATTTTCATTAAAAGTCACGAGCTTTAGCTGCTTATGCACCTCAGTCAAGCGGAATCTCAAAAGCGCATGCGCGAGGGTGGTGGCGTTGCTGTTGCTGGTCTTCCTGCTTGAGTGCGCGCTGAATTTCCATCTCACTGCCTGCCAGCAACACTGCAGTGCTGATCTCGCTAGGATTTTCTGATGCCCTGCTGGTGTTGCTATTGCTGGTTCCGAATGTTGGCACTCCTGCGCCACTCGCTGCGGGAAACTCGCCCGTTTGGCTCGCCTGGGGATACGCTGCTGGTGGGACTAGCGTTGGCTGTCCTGCAGCAGCGGAGACAGCCGAGAGAATATGCTGCTCCGCTGCGAACAGCACCGACGTTGTGATAGCCCCCGTTCCTTCAGTAGTACTGCTGTTGCTGCTAAGAAGTGAGGCGCTGGTCTGCTGCTGGAGCATCGGCGAGCTATTCCCGCTGCTGCAGCTGCTGCTGCTGCCGGAAGCATCGAGCTGCTTTAGCATGCCGTCGAGCATTGCAGACGCCAGCGCGTCTCCCACTGTACTTGCCCCATCCGGCTGGTGCTTGTCAAGCTGGTGAGCTGGCGGCTCGAAAGAGAATTGCCCCAGTAAGTCTTCGGCAGTCACAAATCCCTGCAGCGGACGCTGCTGGGGTTGCTGTCGCCATGAGGCATCCTCGTCGCCGCCTCTACCACGCGTAGAGGAAATTGAGGCATTCGCAGGATTCGAGACGTTACGACTATCTTTGGCGGCACCAACAGACAGCGCTGCTGCTGATTCTTTTGCCAAAGGTACTGCTGAGGAGGCAAAGCCTCCAACATCAACAACATCCGATAACCCAGGGGAAACAGGGATTGCAGCACTGCCCGCCGCGAAGCCGGAGTTTGCTGCTGCTGCCTTCCCTTGAGCTTCAGTAGAGGATCCTACCCGCACGCGCTCTGGAAAGCTGAGGGGTAGGGCACCAGTATAGGTACTGCTACTACTGCTGCTACTACTACTGCTGCTACTATTACTGCTGCTACTATTACTGCTGCTGCTTTCCGTAGGTGGAGGTCGTGTGCACCCAGCAAAACCAGTCTGCGGCATGGCAATGCCAACGCTGCTGCTACTGCTACTACTACTACTACTGCTGCTAAGAGTGGGTGGCAGTGGATGCCCTCCAGGCAGACAAGGCGTGGGCAAGCCAATCGTGCTGCCTCTGCTGCTGGTGCTGCTGCTATCGTCAGACGGCCCCTCCTGGAGGAGTGCCTCTTCAAACTGTTGCTGCATCAGCAGCTGCTCTTGCATCAAAGTCTCTTTCTGCTGCTGCTTTCGCTGTAGCTGAAGGTGCTTCTGCTGCTGCTGCTCCAGTGTTGCCTCTAAACTGTCTTTGCCGCTTTTTTGCTGCTCCTCCCGCTGCTGTAGTTGATGTCGCAGCACGAGCCACTGTGGCTGTTTCTCGCTCCGCTGCTGCTCTTGCTGAGGTTGTTGCTGCTGCTCTTGCTGAGGTTGTTGCTGCTGCTCTTGCTGAAGTTGGTGCTGTCGCTGCTGCTCCTCTTGCTTCAGCAGCTGCTTTTGCAGGAACAGCTGCTGCTTCATTTGTTGCCGCAGCAGCAATCCCTGAGTGCGGGTCAAGGATTGAAGCAGATTGCTATTTCCTTCCGCAGCCGCCGCAGCAGCAAACAGCTGCTGCTGCTGCCTTATTCTCAGGTTGCTGCACCCAAGCGCACGAAGATGTCTTTTGTTACCTGCCGCTGCTGCCGCAGCTGACCTTGCACTCGCAGCAGCAGCGCAAAGAGATACAGAATTGCTCTCGGCCCGAAGAGACGAGAGAAACACCTGCTCTGCTGATTGACGATCTGCAAAGAAACCGCTAACCACTCGACTGGCTGCTGCCGCTTTTCCAGGCTGGAGATTGCGCTGCCGAAGCAGAAGCTGCCGCTGCTTCTTCTCCGGCTGGTCCGTTAGCCGCAGCCGCTGCATTCGATTCCTCACCAAGGCATCAGCCTCTTCATCATTCAGCGGAGTGCGCGACCTGCGGAGTTGCTGTTGTTGCTGCTGTTGGTCCTGTTGGCGTTGTCGCTGTAATAATGGCTGTTGTGGCTGCTGTTGTTGCTGCTGCGATAGCTGTTGTTGCTGCTGCGATTGCTGTTGTTGCTGCTGCGATTGCTGTTGTTGCTGCTGCTGTTGCTGTTGCTTGCGGACCTGCAGCAACCCTACCTCGGGTTGTTGATCGACTTGGTGTTGGTGGTGCACCTCCTGCTGTGGCAGCTGCTGTAAGCGCGTTGCAAGCTGCTGCTGCTGCAGGCGAATCTGCATCTCTAGCCATTTCCTTTGCTGCTCCAGCTGCCGCTGCTGCTTCTGGAGCATTTCAAGCTGGAGTGCCTCCTCCGGATCCGGCTCCACCACTTCCTCCCGCTGCTCGTCCCCCGCCTTCTGTTGCGGCAGCCGTTGCTCCGTCCCCCGCAAAGTGATCGACTCCCCACACCTTTGGACAGTGTCAAGGTGCTGGGGGTCAGTCGCCTCCCGCAGCGACAGCAACTGCTGCTGCTGTATGGAGTGCTCCTGCTCCGCTTGGTTCTCCTGCTGCGGCAGCTCCTCTTGCGGCACGTCACCATCTCCCCACCAGGCTGGGTAAGTGCTGCTGCTACCCGTGCACCTGCAACAGCAACAATCACAAACGCATGCTCGTACGAGATCCAAGAGCAGAAACTTCCAGCCACATCTGTAGCACTTCCACCCGCAGTCAAAGCAACAACCTACGGGTCGGCCCCACAGTCCCCCCTCCTCCAAAGGCTGCTTGCTTTGGCGCTGCTGCTCCTCCTGTGTTTTCCCGCTGCAGCTTCGGCAGCCTGTGCGGCGTCTTTTCGGCCTCTGCTGCCTTGCAGCAGCTGTAAGGGAGCTAATTTGTGCGCCGGCGTCAAGGAAATGTCGGTGTTTGCTGCAGCCGCAACAACAGACGGTTCACGTGTCTGCGGTCGTACACAACCCCGCGCTACGGCTGAGTGCACTGACACCAGAGAACATTCGACAGCCAGTAGCTGTACTGAGAGCACCAGCAGTGGTGGCTGTACTATCTATCATGGAAGCGCAAGCGTCCGCAGGCGCACAAGGGCATCATGAAGGAAGTACCATTGACGATGCTGATAAGATCTTGAACCGAAAGAGAATGAAGGGGCAGTCCCGAGTTGCGAAGCGACACGACTCCCAAAACAAAGGTCCTTCAGCAAGACAGACAGTGCAGATCAACAGAGAGAGCAGCCATAAGTGTTTCAAGGCTGCAAGGGTGGTTTCGAACCTAGAAACTAGACCCGAGGGTCTCTATGAATGTCGAAAAGCGCTAGAAAAGCAGCGTAAGACACATTGTCTACCTACCACTTCACAACTGCTGGCCACTGTTGTTCAGCAAAGGTTGCCAAGTACCTGCACACACGAGCACCAGCCCGTCCAGACACGCGCATCATCGGAATTGACACAGAAACTGGAATAGCTCACACTCAATAGGAAAAACACATGGAGAACAACAGTGGTAAGGGACCGCTTTGCATTTGACGGGCCTTTTGATCATGGAGTGCGTCAACCATTCGCTGATGAAGACAGCGCTGCGCGTCGGCCGCGATACGGCAGCTTCCGGTTCCAGAAAGCAGACTGCCTTCGCTGAAGACATCCTGCTGAAAGCGATGTTGCTCCTCTCTCCGCGTCTGCTGCTCGTGTTGCCCCCGTCCTCTGCTCTCCAACAATCCACTTGCAGTGTCGGGAGCTAGTTGACCTCCGCTGGCTGCATGTGCAGTGCTCCTGCAGGCAGCGATGCCGCTCTCAATGAGGTCCTACGACTCTTAGTGCCACTGTGGATGCGTTATATGCGCATGTCTCTGAGCGGTCGGCCCTTTGTTCTCCACAGACAGCACGAGCTGCTTTCTGCACGTAGGTAGCCGCGGCCCTTCCTGGCGTTGCTCGGCTCGTTTAGCTGCTCGTGAAAGGCGCAAAAACTCTACAGAGTCCCTTTCTAGGAGCACCCAATGGAACCATTCCCGCAGTGCAGCCGCACAGCTCCTATGGTAGGTATGCCCCCAATGGGGGCAACAGCTGCAGTCCGGGATCGCTGATGCTACTGCATGCAGCAGCAGAGCGGATCTTTGAAAAAAAATCAGTAACCCAGAAGGCTTAATCTGTTTATCAGACTACCGAGGAACTGCTGCGGTTAGTTATGTTGTCGCAGCGACACCGCCGACAGAGCTAGTGGATATCAAGTGGCTCCAGGAGTAGCAGCAGGGGCAGCCGACAGCAGCCCTAGCTAGGGAAAAGTCGCAGCGGGCACGAGCTGCTTAATTAGAAACTCCTGCTTTCGATTAAGTATTCTATTTTGATGCTGCAGTACAGCAACGCCATCGACGCCGCCACTCCTGCGGCACTACGAGGGGCCACCCTCCTCCGGCCTTCCAGATTCATGTAGATGATTATATGCTGCCTAAGAGCACCCATTTCGGATGATCTGCTCTTACTTCTGCCACGGCGGGCAGTGCAGGGTGCAGCGGGAACACCGGAAATAGCAGTTTTGCCCTGGTTACCCGCAGCCCGCATGTAGGCCCCCAATGTATGCAAGTTCTTCCTGCTCTTGAGCGCTTCTACTGCAGCGGCTACTACACGCATTTCAGAAGGTATACGCAACAGCTGCTACGCCTGCTCATGTAACTTCACCTTAACCAGCAGCTGCTGTGCCTCCACTGCTCCCAAGCGCCTTCCTCTGATCCTTGTGGCGTGAAAACCAGCGGCTGCTGCTAACGTCCGGCAACAGCAACGCGCACCGCTGTCAACATAGGTATCAACTGAAATTTCTGCCCTGCGAGCACCAGCAGCAGCAGCAGTAGGCCCGGCAGCAATGTCACAGCCGGTTCGCTTTCGCATTGAGCCAACAACTGTGGGAGATGGCCGCTTGCTGCGGTTTCTCACTGAGCAACACCCCCCGCAGCCTTCCTGGGAGGCCCCTCCTATGAGGCCCCTCCCGGAGCAGCAGCAGCATTTACAGCAACTGAAGCACAGCCCAGCTGCTCGCGAAGTTTCTGAAGGTACGGCTGGCTCTGTCGGGACAGGTTGTGTCGCTGCACCGGCTGCCTCAGGGGTTACTACAAAAAGTACTTCCGCGGCAGTGGTGAAGGCAACAACAGGAGCGGCTTCCGAATCTGGCAGTAACGAGGAGAGGAACAATTTGCGAGAATGGCTGGCGCAATCCGCAGCTGAAGACCTCGTCGCCCCCCCGCTTGACTTGCTGCAGAAGAGCGGTGCATTCCTTATGTCGGTTGACGAGCAGCAGCAACAGCAACAGCAGGAGCAAAGCCTTTTGCTGCGGAACGAGGCGGTATGGGCCGAAGCCATTCAAAAGAGAGACAGAGCAGCGCAGCGTCTCGCTGCAGGTGGGATGGCAATCGATATGCTCCTAGGTTCTATAAATGCAGCACCAGGAGAGCGCTTTCTCACGCTGCTGCCTGCTGTAGATCAACCTCAGCAACCGGATCAGCAGGAGCGGCAGGAGCAGGAGCAGCAGCAACAGCTTCTCATAGGACTGCAGCAGCGCTACGAGCGAGCCGCCAAGCTCCACGTCGCGATTGCTGATTGCAGAGGCAGCTTTACGGGCCGCCAGGGAGCATGTGCGTCTGAGCAGTGGCTGCTGCTCCTCCAATTGTTGCAGCAGCAGCAGTGGGAGACAGTTAAGAAGCAATACCAGCCTTTAGAGTTCGAGTTGGGCGACGGCAACTACCCGTACCGGGCCGAGGTGTACATACACCTGATTCATGTCGCATCCACCTGCTGGGGTGGCAACGCCGACCTAAGATCACGCTTGCCGCTTCCCCCCCCGCCTCCCTTTCAGGAGCATTTTGCGCTGCTGTCCGCTACAGAGCCTCTGGATGAGAAGCTCCGGAACCATAAAGACCAGGCAGAGCAGCTGCACTTGCAACTTGAGTTTCCTTCACCGATAGGTCCTCTCGTTGAGTCCAAGTCTCTTTTACATTGCAGTGTCTCGCTGCTTCTGCCGTTGCCGGATACAGAGGTGCGCAGCGTGCAACAGCAGAATGGCTGTTGCTGCTGCTGCGCCCTCAAGGGAAGTCATGCTGCAGCTGGGTGCGGAGCACCTACTTTGGCAAGGCGGGAGGCTCAGGCTGCAGCTGCCGATGCGGGAGCTTCGCCTTCGCTTTCACCGCATGGATCCACCTGTTTGCCCCCGCTTCCTGAGTTGCGGCCCCTTCTGCGAGCAGATGGCGCCAGCAGCAGCGGCGAGAGCGCTGTAATTGACGCAGCGGCAGAAGTCTATCAGCACCTAGAGGCAGCGCAGTGGGTGCTGGCAGATCTGGCAGCTGCGCATGTTCTCATCTCGCAGCTGCTGCTGCAGGAAGGAGGCGTTGCACTTGCCTGTCGGCACCGCGCCAGCAGAGAAAACAGCAGCAGCTGGTGCGGGATTCAATGCGCGAGTCAGTGCCTCTCCGTTGAGGCACTTCAAATTGCCGGTGATCGCGTCGACCTCCTCATACGGAATGTTCCTGTGTATCGGAAAGGGGGCCTGGCACCCGAGTGCGACCACACACATGATCTTGCGCTGTCTCTTGCTTATGTTGCCTCTGGCCCCCCTAGCAGCGACGCCACCAACTCTACCACCTGCAGCAGCAACTCTCTGTGCAACCGTTGCTGCAGCTTCAGCGGCCTATTGCTGCGGCAGTTCGAGCGCGTTGTTGTGCTTTCGCTACGGCAGCTATTCCTTGACGCGTGGGCAGCAGAGGCATTTGATGCACCCGCTGCAGCCGCTGACTCTAATCTGATTTCGCCGCCGGTGCTGTTGCTGCAGCAGCAATTAAGACACAAATTTCGGCTGCCTTCACCTCAGCAGTGCGAGCAGCAGAAGCAGCACCTGCCGGCGCTTAAAGGCATGCACTTGCTGCGCAATTTCCTCAATTGGCTATTGACAGCCGTAGACCAACTGATGCTGCCCCCCACACGGCCGCAGGCATTGTAGGATGTCGAAGCAGCACAGCACGGGGATGCAGTTGCAAGGGTGTAACTATTTGTCCTTAAGTTCCCTAGTTTTAGGCAGACACTTTTTATAGCACAACGGTAACCAAGCCGGCGGGCAGGAGTGCCACCACTGAGGATACCTGCTCCTTGCTCCGGCGTAAGTGTCCCTACATGCATATGTACGTTAGCAAATATATACAGCTTAGAAAAGAGCACCTCCTCTTGCAAGCCACAAGATGGCTGGAACATAGCAAGCCGAAAAATCGCGAAGTGCGGCACAAAAACAACAGCAGAACACCCATCAGGTTAAGCACGTCGCAACGCAGCGGTGCCCTCCACAATCGTATAGCAGTAAGCCTGTTGTTGGATGCACCAGTGCAGGAGCACCCACGAAAAAACACGGTGGCAAGCTCGCAGCGTCACGGTACACCGCAGTGGAGTTTTCTTAACAAGCCTGTGGTGCCGAGAGAGAATCGCAGAAAGCTTGGACGGCAAAACAATTCTACTAGAGCCGGGGAGCGACTGGCTCCCCTGTCACTGCGCAGGCGGAAGGCCAGCTGTTGTTACTGCTGCTGTTGTTGCTGGCCTACGTTCGCTGATTCTGAGTATTGCTGCCATTGTTCCGAACCAATGTGGTCTGCAGCTGAAATGCTGCTCAACTCGTCGTGCTGCTCCTTCTCCAATTGCTTCTTTTGATGGCTGCTACGTTGCTGAGTCTGTTGAACCTTGTGGGTGGCGTCCTGCTCTACTTTCCGCTGCTTCTGGACGATTAGGTTTAACAGAGTGTGTAGCAGTGCCTCTGCGCCTTGTGCATCGAGAATGCACACGCAGCTCTGTCGAGTAGCCAGCTGCACTCCCCTGTAGCAACAGCGGCACACATAAGGAGCCGCAACCACAGCAGCAGACAACTCCCAGAGACCTATAGCAGCAGTAAGCCGGCAAAGGGTCGACAGCCGCAAGAAGGAAGGCCATGGTGGAGGCAATAGCAAAGCCGGCGTCCTACTTCTTCAAGACTCCGCGAGAAGAGACAACTCCGACAGGCACCCGCGCTGCTGTTGCTGCGGAAAAAATGGCGTCCACCTGATCAGTGATTCCTCCTGAAAGCCGTCAAAGCCATCACAGAAGCTTGTGCTGCTTCTTTTGCTCTAGCAGCCACTGCACCGGAAGCAACAATGGCGGCCGTAGGAGATTCACCGTGCAGAAAAGCGGCAGTCGGCGGGAGTGTCAGCAACCGGAATGACAAATCTGAGATCCCAAACTACGCAGCTGCGGGAAAAAGCAGTTCAGCGAGGGATTTAATAGAGGCATTCTGCCCAGGCAGCAGTCAGCACCAGCGCACCAGGTGTAATAGTTCGTTCCACATTGGCGGCCAAAAGCACAAGAAGAGGCTTTCTGCGGGTGGACTCCACCAGCTCCAGCTGGTTTCCTTCGCTGTCGCTGCTGCTACTGCTCCTTAGACTAAAGTCAACTGCCTGCGGCTCCGCCTGGTTGTGCTGCTCGGGAGCCTTGCATTTAGCTGCCTGGCAACCCAGTGACTCCTCCACGTGCTGCTTCCATCGGAGCTGTTGCTCCAGTGCTGCTGCCGCTGCCTGCTTTGCCAAAAGGCTGGCGATTTGCCGCTGCTCCTTCGACTGGCGGAGACGCTCCGCATAGTGCTGTAGCACTTTGCGAGTCTCTTTGAGGCCGCAAATAAAGCGTCGCCGCGCAGCAGCCCGTACGGGAGCGCGCTGTTGCAGGCGAACCTTAAAAGAGCAGCCAGGGCAGCTATAGCAGCAGCAAATGTGCAACGCTAGTAGCAGCAAAAAGATGCGTAGGACCGCACGCAGAGCTACGCGCGACGGCAGGGAGAATTCGCAACAAAAATGAGCGCTTCGAGAGCTTTCTGTGGTAGCAGCAGGATGCATACCTGAAAGCCTCGAAGTATGCTGAGAAGCTTCACAGCAGCTGCATCTATTTCAGGACACATCAGCTGAGGAAAAATCTCAGCACCACATTCAAGGCAGGCAGCAGCAGTAGATCCACGCGCTGCGGCGTCAGTGGCAGTGGACGCCGCACCAATATCCGCAGTGAACGCCCACAGAGTCTCCAGTACAGCACGTGAAGACGAAGCGCTACGCGTGTCGAGAGAGGCCGTAGCAGCAGCGGCATGAGGCTACGATGTCAGGCCTATTCTCTCTACCTCTGCTTCAGGCGTCAAAACTACCCTGGCTGATGCATATGCAGCGCGCTGCTACTGCTCTTGCTGCTTACCTCTGAGAGTTCTTTATGCAACTGCGGGTGATTCGCCTGAAAGATGGCCACCCCAGAAAGCGTTTCTTCCTCTTCTACGCTGTTCGCGCAATGGTCATCGGAGCCACTGACGCCAGCTAGTGCTTCTCTGGAATCTGCTGTGGCTACCGGCTCAAACGCAACAAGGCTAGCAGGCAAACGTCGCACGCCGCTACTTTGTGGCGTGTCTGTGATCTCTGCTCCGCCAGTACCAGGAACAGTAGCAGCAGCAGCAGTCTTTATTTCTGCTCCGGACTGCGACATCGCCAGTGTTGCATTTCCCGGTGCCATCACTTCATCCTCCGGCTGCAGCACTACACGGTCTTGTTGTTGCTGTGGCTGCTGCTCATGCTGTGCCTCACGCTGCAGCTCCGATTCACCGTCCTGGGAGACGTCTACGAGCTGGCGTGTCAGAAGTTGCTTGTGCGCCCTTTCGTGCTGCAGTAGCTTGCGCATGCCTTTGAGCCTGCCCTTTTTCGCCAAAGGTTTGCCTCTGTATCGAAGGGATTCCAGAGGCAGTCCGGCAGCAGCAGCAGCTGCTGCCGACACTGAAGGGATATCACGCGCTGCTCCATGCCTTGGACGCTGCTTGTTTTCCTGGAGGCGCTTCTGCTGTTCTGGCCCTTTCTTCTGCTGCGCTTCTTGCGGCTGCTGCTTCTTCACGCAGAGCTCTAAAGGAATGGATGCAGTTGGTCCCCCATGAGGCCATCGCCTGCCCTTGGTGCTGCTTTGATGTCTCTTGTTGCCACTGCCGATCGGGCAGGCTGCTGCTGCAGTGAGGCAGCCGCTGCTGTCACTAGTGGCTAAGCAGGAAACACGATAGCCCTTCGCGTGCGTTGAAGCGGAGAGGGCGGGGAAGTCTTCATCTCCAAAAAAAGCTATTTGCAACTCGTGCTGCTGTGGGTGCTGCGGTGATGCTAACTGCTGCGGTTGTTGTAGGGCTTGCGGGTGCAGCCGCAGCGGCTGTTCCCGCAGCACTTCGGAGCCTTCGCGATGGTTGGGAGTCGAACAATGTGAGTGGCAAGCACTGCCTCCCCTTCGCTTCAACTGGCCCCCGTGATAGCTCGTCTTTTGCCGATGACTCGCCAGCAGCTGCAGAGGGTCTGCATCCTGCCCACTTAGAAGAGGATACACAGGGGCCTCTCCTTGCGGTGTACAAAACTGCCTGGTTCTGTCTGGGATGTTGGGAATGTTGCGACCCTCTTCCTGCATCGGCTCATGTAGCGATTGCCGATGTTCTGGCTGTTTCTGAATCTGTGACTTGAGAAGATATGAAAATAAATTCATACCACCTGTCACACAGTACTGTCCATCAAAACAGGCAGCCGAAGGCAAAGCATGCAGATTCAATTGCAGGCAAGAGGACGGCGATGCCTGGATTCAGCAGGATATAGGAGAGCACACATTCATAGGGATATCGGGTTGGCCCTTCACCTAGATTTCAATGAGCGCCATCAACACTCTACTCCAGGTTGCTTCCCAAAATACACTCCGAGTCATGGGAGGCACATTCTTAAGGGGGGCCCCCTCCGGGCGCGGGGGCCCCCCTTTGTGCGTCGATGCGGCCCCTACTGTGGAGAGCACCCTAAAGTTAGAGGCTACTTGAACGCCTGCAGATATTCAAAAGGTTTCTTTCGCTTCACATTCCATTACTTGTATTCCTCCTCGTACTGGTAATGTGCGAACATGCCGACCGCAGCCGAGGCCCCCTTCAAGGATTTCCGCACGCTTAGCCACTGGGAGGATCCTTAAACTCTGTCTCTCTTAGGAATATCCTCCAGTGCATCACTATGAAAATGAGTCTTCTTACTGTGTTCAACGGGCTCGAGTGCGCGGGTATTAAAAAGGCCACCGCAGAACCACACCTGTCCGCAGCCGCTTCAATGGCGGCTGCTGTTGCTGCTAACGTCGCCTCTGCTGCCGCACGTTTGGCTACCGCAGCATCAGCAATAGCAGAAACCATTAACTTAGCACCCTCAGCTTCAGGATCTACGCCAGCCATCTTCGAGTCCTCAAAAGATCAGCCACCACCAACTCCTGAGTTTGTTACCGCCAATGCACTAATTGCGGCAGTCTATAATGCTGCTGACCATCAAAAGGAGAGAATCCCCCCCGCGGGTGCGCTGGAATACCACATGCTCCTGCCCGTGATTCTGGAGCACCTAGAGCGCCTAGTTCGTCAAGAACGTACTGTGGAGGGGGAAGAACCTATTGTGGAGGAAGATAACACCCAGCCTGGAGAGAAATCCGATGCACAAGGAGCACTCGTTGACAACGGTAGAGAGCGTGCTGGCACTAGGGAATCTCAGCTGCCCCGCAGCCAGGATCGAGAGGAGTATAGTGTCTACGGTAGGCAGAGAGACTTGCGCTAATATCGGTCCTGTGCAAGGCACGCCCTTTCACTTTGCTCTCGAGAGTCTAGCGGCTTGTGTGTCTTGGCTCTGTCCTTCATTCACTCTGCCGCTTCAATCCTTAGACATTCCTGCTGTTATTCATATGCTGCAGTGCGTGGCATCAGCCGCACCAGCAACAGCGCCGCTCTGGCGCGTCTCTTCAGCTGCTTTGGCCACGTCACTTCTTTTCAACGCAAGCACGGCTATTGCTTTGCTACTTACTCCAGTCTGCCCTCGAGTGTATTTGATGCCACTCCTGGATACCCCTGTGCAGCCGCAGCCGCAGCGACCGCCATTCATTACCTGGACGGAGCTGCCAGTGGCTGTAGAGAGGAAAAAAGGCTATCCGTTACTCTCGCCAAGATATCGCCCTCTCTCCCAAAGCACCTTTTAGACGGCGACCGCATTGCCAGCAGCAAAGCGTGCAGGTGTACGTGCTGCAGCGTGGCCAAACACTTCAAGGAGACAGAAGCAGCTGAGGCTGCTGCTGCTGCATTTATCGTTCCGTTAAAGAGCACATGCACAACTCCGCCTCCAGCAGCCGCCCCAGTTGCAGCACAGCCAGCATCGCCGGCAGCCTTTGCATCGCCTACTAGGCACCCATCCTCCCCAGCAGCAACCCAAGCAGCAGCCGTTGACTTTCCGCTGTTCTTTCGCCACATCTCCCAGTTTTTGTCATTACTCCATGGCCAACAAAAAAATCTCCCCTTGATGCGCATTGTACGCCATCAACACTGTGGAACTAATAGCCTCCTCTACAGCTCTGTTTCCTCGAGCCTACTGCATGCAGCTCCATCAATAGTAGTTCCACTGGGAGGCGGGGGTATATTTTCAATTGGCCTAGTGTCTGCCTCACTCCGAACACTACCTGCTGTTGCAGTTAAGCAGGTTGCTCCTAAATCACCTCTTGCTCGGGCGACTGTTGTGTTTTGCTATTCGCCTTCAACGCGTTCAGGCGAGCCGGGGGGGCGGCTTTATTGCTGCAAAGGAACTCAGCGAGTCCATGGGAGTCGCTGCAGCTTTGTAAGTTTCGCGCTGATAGTGTGCTGCCTACAGACGGCCTCCGTAGGCGGTAAACCTCTGGAAACTGACTGTTCAGCTCTGCCCTGTGTTCGCCCACTGAAGGTTTCGCCCCAGACGCGATGCGTGATGAGAGGACTGTGATGAGCTTGAGTGCTGTATTCTTACGTGCCGACAGAGAGGGCTCTATATTGGCGGCTTCACTTAGCTCTTAGGCAGTGCCTGGTATGGCTGCACTCCTTAGGCCTAGTCAAGGCCGTAACTGTACGGCAGCCGAGGCATATGCTGATAGACACGCGCCGCACCAGCCTAAATGCCCTAACCCACACATGCTCATTTCTTTTGCTGTGCTGACAGATGATAGCCCATGTAGTGCTGTCGAACTTCATTGTTGAGAGCTCTACGGACACGCAAGCACAAGATCGGTTATGGCATCAAGGGCAACATTCTTGTGACCACTTGTCAGCTGTCTATGTGCACTTTTTCGTGAGCATATTTGTGTCCGTACGGGTGTATGTGTGTTTGTGTGTGTGGATCGGCGTCGTAGGCAGTTTGCATTCAAAAAATGTCTGCGATTGCCTCTAGAGAGTCTCTCAGCTTTAGTGTTCGTCCCGGGAGACGGCCAACACCCGGTAAAAACCACTGGACTGCTGTATAGAGGATGAATGAAGAGCTGTTTCTGCCATCGAACCATAAATAATTATGCCCCAGGGATGTGTCCGCCCAACTTTGTGCGGGATACCTGCCCATCACCAGTAGCACTAACTCCGTCCGTCAGAAGAAACAGACTACGATAATCCGGCACCGCGATCTATGCTTGTGCATGTACGCATGCAGCGTTTTTGTGTGGACGTAAGTGGGCCTGTGCGTGTCCGTGTGGTCTTTCTTCGCAGAGGACGTCTGCTGCTGTGTGTCTTCAGACTCCAGCTTCATGGCGATGTGTGTCAATAGACCCCCGAATGCAGCCGCAACACTGCGATCCGACGATTCAGCATACACCTTCTGCGCACGCTAGTGCTGCTGCTTCAGCACATACAGTGACAAAATGCCGCTTCGTGGGCAGCCTCGAAAACCGTGTGTTTTGTTTCCGCGGGACTGCTGAAGCCTTTTGCTTTCAAGACCTAAGCACCGTCATGCAGCCGCACGATGGCCGGCTCGAGGGACCAGATACAATTGTGCTGCTTGGCGTTCACTCGCATGCGCCGCTGCAGGAGTTTTTCGATAAGCTCTTGCAAGTCTACGGAGGAACGGCCAAACATTTCGTTGCCATTTCGCTGCCTTGCTGCGGTAAGGAAGCGAAGCCTCTCTGGCAGTCTGTACAGTGAATGCCAATAACAAGTATTCGGAGGAGCAACAGCACGCCTTCCAATGTTTGCTGTGGTGCAGGGTCAAGCGGTTTTCTAAGGGGCCCCCCCATTTCTCGATATAGAGACCCAGGGATTCTGTCCCACGAGAATGAGGTGTACATACACCACATTCAACCTGCTGCCCCCTCTTCAACAGAGCGCTGACCCACTGAAGCCAATTCTTATGGCAAACGCCGTCCTTATTGTAGCCACCCGCTTGCTCTAGCAAATGCCCGGCGAGGCCCTAGAAGAAGCGCTGACTCGCACACAGCCCAAAGACAACTGCGAGCACCGCGCTGCATGCAATCGCCAACGTCAGCCGCCATATGGACCGTACTGATGTTACTCCTGCTGCTCCTGCGGAGGCCAACTGGTCAGCGTAGGGTGACGGCACAGGGCTCGTGGCGCCGGCGAAAAAACGCGAGGACATGCGATAATGTCTCTGGCCGTCAGCAGCTGCTACATTCAATGCGCAGGCCTCCTGCGTTACTGCTGAGGCTTCCCGTGCTGTGCGCACGCGCTGAAAACGCATGCAGACGCAGCGCCTCGCACTCAGGAGGGTAAGCAGGTGCGCGAAACGGCAAGGAACACTCCTTGACACTGACATACTACGACAAGGACACAGACAACGGCACGGCTAGATTTCGACTCCAGCAGAAGCCCGGATATTAGAACACCAGCGTGCTGACGGACGCCACCGCCTCCCTTGAACCCCCACCTCGATAAATTCTGGAAACAGCCGCCGAAATGTGCTATTTGCTATGCATGCCGCTGCCGACTCTCTCGCCAGCCGCATTCGATGCTCCGCAGAGGTGTTTATACACCCTACCGAGCCAGAGGATCTCTCATCTGCAGCAACAGCCATAAGCGCGCGTCCCGCTCAGTGGTTGATGGAGACAGTGGAGCACCAGGCTACCACTGCACGCGTGGCGCCAACGACACATCTCCTGGTGCACAAACTACGGCCTCATATTGAGCAATAAGAACCGCTATAAGCCTAGCTTACCCAGCATGAAAGAGACAAAGCCGGTGAGGAGCGTTTCGACTTTCCAAGAGGGGTTCCAGAGCTCCTGCACAACCACAGCGAGGCGGCACCAGCGCAGAAGCAGTCGAGCAGAACGTCTATCTCTCAGAGCAATGCAGCACGCAGCCACCACGAAGGTGTGAACAGATACGGGAGGAGGGATCCTGCAGCATGCGGATACCGGATGGAAGTCGCTGAAAGACGTGCAGAGCCGCGTGTTAACTTCGAAACGCCCATTTGGCGTGACCATCGAAATCGACGGAGGCGCGAAGGGGTAATTGGCAGGAAAGACCTGTGGCCGCAAAGCAGGAGCTGTGGCGGCGGCAGGAGATGCAGCACATGCCGCTACAAGGTGGAGTCAAAAAGGGAGAGCAGCATTCTCTTGAGCACTGGACGCCCTATACTGGTGAATACTGTTGAAACTAGGGGTTCATATGGAGGAGGCGCAGGAGGGCTGGCATACGAGTTTTCCTAGAAAGTATCCGCCGGCAAAGGGTGTGTCGGAAGGTAAATCATGTCTGAAGCGCAATCAGCGCTACACCCAGATTGAGTTCGCTGAAACAAGCAGGTTTTCAATAGTAAAAAATGCGCTCAAGTATGTCCACACACGGGGGCTGGCCATGTGCACACCGACACCCGCCAAAGGAGGAGGAAGGAAATAAGAGGACGAAGGGGCAGAGGGGGTAGACAGAAAAGGGGTCAGTGCGGTTTGTTCGCCCTACAATAGAAAGAACCACGTGAGCAGATCATCGCCATCGGGTTTCGTGACAATGTTCGGCAAATTCTCCCTCTGAAGGGCGCGCCATTCCCTCCGCAGTCTAGCCGCTGCGGAATTCGAGGTCATGCTTTTGTACCGGCTGATAGTCGCGTCTTGACGGCGTGGCTCCTGTGTAGCGGTGCAGCCGCATGGGTTGCAGCTGCAGGCGCGGCTACGCTCGCTAATTTTGTCCCACTAACGCTCTTGCTCCTGCTGCTGGCTATGGTGCATAAACTACCGCCCCCCGGCATGGCGGGAAACACACGCAGTTCACACCCTTGCCATTAGGCAGAAGCGAAAACTTCTCCGTCGCTGAATTACCCCCAAATCCAGCTGCAAGCAGAGCAGTAAACGCGGAGACAACTGGGCTGCGTAGACAGCGAGCGGGCGGACACCCTTAAAAGGCAAGCAAAACTGCGAAAACTGCAGCAGAAATTGGTCTAGATGCGCCAATTGGTGACTGCTAGATGCTTATCCACCAGAAGGAGTGCTACGCCACTTGAAGCTCCCGAGTCGCATGCACGCAGCGACCGCACGGGTAGGCGGCCAAGACAAACCTTCTACCCCCAAGAGGCTAAGTAGCGGTTTTCGACGATGACATAACTGGCATTTTGCTGCTTTTATTGTGAAATTCGGGCGTTTCTTGATGGCTGTGTCTCCATAGCGGAATGTGGCACTCTCCTGGCAGCGCTGGTGTGCCGAGCAGGTTTTCGGCATGTGAGGCTCCGCACCAGCGGCCCCAGCAAGGGCAGGCAGCTGCTCTGTGTATTTGCGAATTCCATTTCTCCTCCTCCTCCTCTCTGCTCACAGGCTGAACAGTGGATCCTAAAGCGGCTGCCTACGGGCCTGATCTCCTCGTAGAGGCAGAGGGAGCTCGTGGTGGCGCAGGTTCCCCGTCGCTCTTGCTGCTCCTGGAGCCATGGAGGCTGCGACGTCAACCAGCGCAGCAGCAGTGTCGGCAACTGCGGAATCGGTTGGACCTGCATCCGCACCAGGTGGAGCCGCAATGACCGGTATAGGAGCACTGGCACGAGTCTCCAAGTTTCAAGAGTATCCTTGCACACCCGGAAGCGTCCCTCTAGAGGCCTACGTGCTGCTGCTGCTGCTGCTCACAGGATTTGGCTTTGTAGCTGCCACTGCGCTTCTGCAATGGCACAGTACCAAGACTCCCGCTGCCGCCGTTCCTCTTGCTGCAGCAGCATCGAGACCGCGCAGCGGCCTTCTGGGAGGTGGCGCGCTACGCTCTAAGCTGCTGCTTCTGTTGTCTTTTGCTGCATTCTTGAGGGCCGTGCTGTTGTTAGTGATGCTCCTGCTTCTCGTGATGCCGCTGTTGCCCCCAAACCAGGAGTACCCCCCGCAGCAGCTGGAGCCACAGCAGCAACTTCCGACGCCAAACACTCCTAGTGCTGCGCAGGGGCAGCAGCAAACTTCAGAAGAGGATCTACTGATTGGTAAGCGGGACGAAAACCCAGCTGAAATTGGAGGAGCTCCCCTGGCCACCACACCTCCGGAGGTCACCGATTCTGCTGCGCACCTTCGTGTGCTAGCTGCAGCACCAAGAATATCGGAGTCTGTGCATGCCTCGGTGAAGACGCGTGGCGCCTCAATGGCTTTTACTACTTCCGCGCCTGACGGCACGTTTGCTGCTGCAGGGATTCGTCTGCCATACGCTTCGCCTGCAGAAGCAGCATTACCCGAAGGTGCAAGGCGCGGTCTATGGCCTTCGCCCCTGCAGTGCGCCCCCTTGGATATCTGGTGGCGCACCCTCTTTCAATTTACTCCCTCTCTCCTGTTTGTGTCCGTCTTCTTGCTGCTTGGCGCCTTTTCGTGGCAGCTGTACGCTGCAGCCACACTGCAGCGAAGCAGCAGCAAGCTGGGTCCTGCTGCGGCTCTTGTTGCTGCTGCTGCTGGCATGACCGCCTTCCTTTTAGCAGCTGCGTTCAGCTATGGACAGGCTTCGCAGCACCTCTTTCAACGGTATGAGACTGCTGCTGTAGGTGTGGTGTCACCCTTCTGCAACGCTTTCCACAGGTACTCCGGCCAGCGCGTCGCTGCGCAGGCATTTATGATTTTGTTTTGCCGAACGTCGCCGCTGAATCTTCCCACATGCTGCGCTTGCGACTGCTGTTGCAGGCTGGCATGTGTAATCGTGGGTGGGCTTTACGTGCTGACAGCTTCGCTGCTGCTCCTCTTTGGCACTTTGGTGCTGCGAGAGCTCCGCAAGCGAGACGCCTTGATGCTACAACCATTGCTGCACCTGCAGCAACACCACCTGCAACACTTGCAACATCAGGAGCTCGTGGCACCAGAAACATTTGCCGAATCGGCCATGGCGGAAGGAGATTACTTGCTGCTACCGAACTGTGGCCTCCAGCAGGAGCAGCAGCAGCACCGTGGGAGCAGAAGCGGAAGCAGCAGCAGCAACTTGACTCTGCAACTCTCGCTGGGTGCTGCTCCAGCTGCTAGTAGACGGCACGCCAGTGATAGCAACAATATCGATGAATTAGGGGAAGAAGCGCGCATGCGGCTGTTCCTGATAGCGTGCTGTTGCCCGCCGCTGTTGCTGCTGCTTGGCGTGTATATGCTGTTGGTAGGCCTATGGGGTAGACATATGTATCCCACGGTTGTGCAACAGCACCAAGAGCACTTGACATTTGATTTGATACTGCTGTTTGGCTCCGAGCTACTGCCCTCCCTGCTCGTGCTCAAGGCCTTTATGCCGTGGAGTAAAAACAGTAACAGCACCAGTACGACCCACGGCAGCATCAGCAAAAGCACATTTCAGGCGTATCCCTCGCCGTACAAAGAACCCTCAAGCGTGTGGTGTACGGTTGCCGGTGCCAGCAGCGACGGAGCGCGCGCATTCCAGCAGCTGCAACTGCAGCAGCAACCGCCGCATATGGGGGCTCTTCAAATACTTCAGCAGCAGTTGCAGCAGCAAGAGAGTGCAAGCGATTCTTCGTGCCTAAGCAGCACGTGTGAAAATCAACCGAGTTGCATGGGCGATAGTCCCAATCTGAGCAACTGCGGTCGCTACACTGGCAGCATCAGCCGATACAGCGGCAAGGATGTCAGCGGCTTATTGACGGACGGTCGCGCAACGAGAAGAAATCCCTTTGCATAAGCGAGCTGCTATACTAGCCAGGTAGCAAGTTGACTGCCTTTGGGTAGCCTTCTGACGCACAGGGACGCCTGCAAGGAGCTTTTACGCATATGGTTACATGTATGCTAGTACCAGCACACTGGCTCTGGCAGTGATTGCTTAGATGTCAGCTGGTTCACGCTTGTAGGTGTTTGCTTTTCAGCAAACGCCTGCGAAGCTTGGAGTCTTTAGACTTGGTGCTTATGCTGCAAACACATTTTGAGCATATCTTGAAGCTCAATTACTTACTGAATCTATCCAGTTTATCTACACACACCACAGCCATCCAATCTGTGTATGCTTGCTCCTCCACAAACCGGGTCTCTTCCGGCTCTGCTACTCCACAAAGACAATTCGTGTATGGAATTCTGTTTCTATACCACGATTCGCGAATTATCGTGCATGCCCCCTCGACCGTGCATGAGGGCTGCTTTCATGCATTTTTAGCCTAAGCCACTTCGTCTTACTCGTAATGCCATCATTGCAGAAAACGTGCCATGCACCCAGGGCGGGGAAGCTTGCCTAGATTTTTCCGTGTTACTCTACGCGCTCAGAAGATATCATCCAGAGTGTCGCGTGTGAACGCTCGCTGCCTTTAGAAATGGGGCAATGCCAACTAGAGCAATCAGGGTCTGACTGCACTTGTATACTTATATAAAGGGGGCTGCTGCATTTTAGCATGATTTTGGTTTGCTATGAAACGACAGCAGCGCGCTTTGGGGGGAATGATCGGGCTACTATCTAATCTATGGCTTTGTACAAGCATGTCGTCATGCTTAGACTAAGGAAAAAACTTTCACGTGAATGTGTTGATGGTGCATCTGCCTAGTCACCGCCTGTGGTACCTGTTGAAATGCCACACACCTCCTCGCGCTGTTTTGTTCCTCAGGAACAACAAAGGAAACTTGCGTTGCACCGCCCATTTTTGCTCTACAACGCAGAAGAGGGACAAATGTTGGGGCGCAATTTTAGTATCTCTGAGAAGCTATGTATGCCACCGTAGGGTGCAAGCCTTCATGTCTGATGGGAATTGGGATAAAATTTTTTCTATCACTAGTTAACCAAATCACCATTGAACAATATTGTAGCAGGCTGACCTACAATTTGATGCGCTCTACTGCACTAGAATCATTCAAACATATGTTAGGAAGGGCCTGACTAATAGATGTTTGATGGTGTACGTAATGTATTATAGAGTACTCTTAACTCGACACAACAGGACGCTAGTTTGTCTGCGTATGAGGTAGAGGCTATCTAAAAGTGCCTGTTGATGCTGCGTGAGGCTACAGGGTAGAGCTACACGACCTGCCCCGAACTGCAGTAATTTTGAAAAGTACATGCAATGGAGGACGACTGTTCTTGTGGAGGCCAGTGAGTCATCCCTGATACATTGATTTCGAATCTCAAGCGAGGTGTGTACTTACGGAGACCATATATGGAGCATTACAGTTGTTAGAACATACCCGTGTGATCATCTTTTCCCAACTGATTTATTAGCTGCTGCAGTGACATATCGAGCAACCTGTAGCAGTAGTGAGTTCTTATCACACCACCTGGCAATGTAATAATTTTGTTCTCTTCCACCGGCCAAGAAGTAGCCCGTGTCTGTGAAAGTTGCCGATAGCACGATGCCGGCTGCGGCGCGAGAAGTCGAACACCGAGTTGACTGTAACCCAGAGGCATTTTGCTGCTTAATGGCAGCTGTATGGAAGCAAAGTAAATTGTCTGCCAGCAGGGAGTAGTACAGCTCAACCTTTTACAGACGCCCCGACTGATTGGCTTATGAGGGGAGAACCCAACAAGCTCAATAGCTCTTCCACCGGCCAAGAAGTAGCCCGTGTCTGTGAAAGTTGCCGATAGCACGATGCCGGCTGCGGCGCGAGAAGTCGAACACCGAGTTGACTGTAACCCAGAGGCATTTTGCTGCTTAATGGCAGCTGTATGGAAGCAAAGTAAATTGTCTGCCAGCAGGGAGTAGTACAGCTCAACCTTTTACAGACGCCCCGACTGATTGGCTTATGAGGGGAGAACCCAAAAAGCTCAATAGCTTTGGGAAACTTGAGAAAGCTGATCCAAGAAACACTCTGGATACATGAGCACATCAAAACAATATATGACATTGCTTCGCAAAGAGCCACAAAGTAGAAGACAGCTGCCCTATACGTGGTGTATCGCGCTTTGTCCCGAAACGTCAGGTCAGGTAGTCACAGACTAGGCGATGACTCATGATGTTTGAACAATCAAGCGATGACGATTCACCAGACAATTTAGTAGAGGAGACCCTACGAGCACTGGAGCTCACGTCTTGCGTCTGTGGCTATGAAGGAAGCTCTGGTGCCTGAATCGAGCTCGTATGGGCATCACGGCTGTGTTTATCCACCAATGCCTAGAGGCACAGGTGAATAGGACAGAAAGGTCATGGGGATTCTGCTCTCCTGAGAAACCCTAAATAGCGTTTCAGAAGCGAAATCTCTTTTATTGTGAAAAATGTCGTGCAATCTGATACCGGTGGCACATGCAATGGAAATGGGGTTGAAGTACAATCTGGCTGTACAGTCGTTAGCTCAGTCCTGAGACATAGATTTGCGAAAGGGAGATATGGCACAAGGATTCGCACAACCAGGTAAATGCCGCTTGAACTGCTGGACGATTCTCACACAAAAGTGACAGCTTAGGTGGAGCAGCAAAGAGTTCCGAGAGATGGTCCTACATATGCCGTGGTGACCCAATTAAAGACAGACGTGCAGCCACAGCTACACGCAGTGGAGGGTGGTATATCCCTCCTGGTCTCATCAACAACACTCATTTACTATGTGGGTACTGGCCTACAGCCGGTAGCATAATAAGTTGAAGCCGTTGTCTTTTATGGTGGGTTCCGCAGCGCGGTAACTAAAGACAACTCGGCGTCTAAATGCCTCTGCAATCAACTTATTGGTTTAATATTTTGATGGACCTAAAGCGGCCATGCCGCGAAAATGTCCGTATATCAAGCCAGCTGTTCTAACTAATGACGAGCTGCCAACAAGCAAGCAACCTGCTGGCCTTCCAGCTCAGTGCATTCAGCTGATTCCACGGCCAGCCCCAGCGTGTGTTCAAATACTTGGGAAGCCCCCGCAGCATGAAGGGGACAATAAGCACAACGCAGCTGACGTGAAAAATCGCAAAATGCGAGAATCGACCAGCATTTGGGGGCATAAACCGGCTTTGCTTTTGAAAATGAATGGAAGGTAGGGCATGCGTTAACTGTATGCTATCGGACAGAATCATTGTGAAGCAGGTTCCCGAGGATTATACTGTCGAACTGCATAAGCGTATCTGAGCATAAGGATCTGCTACACAGTGTATTCCATAGTCCCTTTCTGGGGATCCTTTATACATCCAGACGGCACCCACAAAACGACGCTCGCACCGGCACTCCCAAAGTCAAGTACGGCTGTATCACATCCTGACTGTTAAACGCCCCGAGAAAAGTGCTTCGGCAAGTCAAAGGCTCTTATGGGCCTTTGACGCAGAGGATAGCCGGGGATACATTTGGATAAACGGCTCTGGTTACCATTGAAGGTATTCATCCAACTCATTAGCACCAGCAGCACAAAGTTTCTTCCAGCACAAGTTACCGACCACTCTCTATCAACCGCTAATATAAGCGCTCCCACACCGGTTTAATAGGAACTCTTGCCTCGTATCCCCTAGGTACTTGAGAGTCCTAAAACCCAACATTTTCATCGACCACTGCGGATGCTGCGCCTTCTGACAACTCGCCTGCCTCCGCGGCACTGTTTGCGAATAAGTTGGCGAGTTTTGAAAGTTCTTCAAAACAACCCGCGATCGTCGCATCTGCGGAACCTCCAACTTTAGACGAAATGCATCGAATATTCAAGGCATTCAATCGTGAGGCGAATATTTAGTGGTCCTAGACTCCTGGCCGCAAGGGTCTTCGCGTAGTGAACTTTCCGATACGCCTTGTAGAGCCCGCTTATTCTGGAGAATGATATCTCCCTGCAAGAAACCCTCGGCCTAACGTCGCCTATCAGGAATCCTTGATTGTTTGTTTTGCTTTGCGGAGTCGTTCGCGTGCGCTAGCCACGAGCTCTCTGAATCCCTTCTCTGCAAAAAGTTTCTGCTGACCCCGGATGGTCAGGGCAGGTAACAGCTCAAAAGCGACCTGCTCAGTCTAGATCAAGTACGCTGCCGCACAAAGGCTGGAGGATGATACTGCTGGGTTACAGGCAACCTATCACCAGTAAAAAAATCCGGAGAAGCGATTGGATTTTGTAAGCCAAAGGTCGCGCGTACGCCCAGAGAGGGCGCTCGCTGCGCTCTATCTGTCCATCTGCTTTCCGATGGTTCTCATTGGCTTAGATATGGTCACTGTGCTGGCGGGTCGTAAAGGAATTATACGCATAGCGACCCAAATTCCTCTAGAGCGCTGTGCCGAGCTAGCGAGCTTGGTCGCGCATCTCGATACTTAAAGGAAAACGTACTTGGGCTTCCTCCGGTGTCATGATACAGCTGCAGCAAGGCGATGAACTCGGCGTATTTGCTGAGTCACTCAACTGGAGTAGATGCCATCCTGATACTTCACCCCCGGCAGGGCAACGATGACGCCCATAATCAGATAAATCCAAAGCAATGTAGAACCAAGAACGCTTTATGGAGTGTCACGCTTGCAGGAAAGTCGCAGTTTGAGAGGCTTGAAACTTGGGCACGAAGATGCACACCACTGTGTCGTGGGAAGCATCGTATCCAGCCTGAAGAACCGTGAGAGCTTTCCCATTGCAGTGTGAGTTCCAACTTTGTTCGAAAGGACATGGCCATTTGCTGCGCGGAAGGCAGCATTGAGAAGCATATCTTGAATGTTCAAGTTGCTTTGAGCCGCAGCCAGCCATCCTAAATATGTTAGTGCTTCACCCTTCTGACACTCTGGATTTTTGGGAATAGTCCCCAAAATATCGATGTCAAAAGCCCGGTCGTCAAGCAAGCTTAATAAATTCCATGGATCACCACAGCTAAGAGCAACCGCGCTGCAGAATAGGAAGTAACTTTGTGACACGGCGTCAGGAACCATGTTGGTCTTCTATATATAGTTTACTGCCATGTTGCCCTGCACGACCCGCCTAAACCAGCAAACAACTCGATCGAGATGAAGGACCTGAAATATTTTGTAAGGTACAGTAAAGACGGAAAATTCCTAAGGGAATACAAAGATGCTCATTTGCAAATTGCCTGCATTTGTTAGCCCTGCATCACGCCGCGTAGCGTACGTTTTCCCGCACGGAATAGCGCTCCGCATTTTTGACAAAGCAGTGAGAATAACAAGCAGCAATTTGGTCTATGGGAGAACCAGTAGCATGTCAAGAGAGTCAGGCGGTGACTCGTACGTCAATAGCTCTGGTTGCTAGCAAGAAAAATCAACTGAGGTGGCTCGGGTACGAAAGGCGTTGCAAGGCAGCGCATGTGCGTCCTTGATGTGGCACCAGCCTTTGCTCTTCAAGTCTTGGGCCACCTTTCCTGAGTAGGCTCGTCCGACGAGCAGCGATTCGAGCAAATGCAGCGACGAAGTTTTGCCAATATGATGCAATTTCACTGTGGTCCCCGGCTTCCTACTACAGGAGGGGCTGCATAATGAGATGATGCGATTTGCAGATAAGCGTGCCCAAAACTGTAGGTGTAGTGTTATTGATGTATTTCCTTTTTCGCTTTCTTGAGTGTGCTGAGGAAAAGAGCGCGAGGTTCACTCTTAGGCTCACTTCTCCCTTTGCATATGCTATGGTAATTATACAGGATGACTTGAAAGCAAAATGATAATGTGAGCAAAATGCTGTTTCACACAGCATGCATAAAGGGCCTAACGTGCATCTTATGTAATTTACAAGAAGAGCAGCAGCTTTGAAAGCTTTGCATTGCCGTTTGAATGGTGGTGGTACATGCGGCATGCATATGCCCCGCAGCAGCAAACGGGCAGCAGCGATGTGTAGAATGGTACTTCTTCAAGGCCATGGAAGGATGAAAGGTCTTGGCGAGAATGCAAGCCACTGCTTTGTCGTCAGCGCACGCGCTACTGCTGTAGAGTGTGCTACTCTGGGCATGCGTTTTCCTGCTGCAGGCAGAATATTCGATGGCTCCGTTGCAGGCACCTAGGATGTTGCAGTATCAACAGCACTACAAATCCTCCTAGCTGCCATTGTTGCGGACGTCACACAATTAGATAAGATTACTCTCTAGATGAGTTAGTAACTTCACGCATGTTCACTGCTTCTATCGAGCCATCAAAGGAAAAAAAACTACTGCCTGAGGCAGGCATCAAGGAGTGCAGGCGGTATTGTCGCCCACCAAGCAAAAGAAGGCTGAGCCACAGATCGAACATTTTGATCCTACAGCGTGCATAAAAAAAACCATCTGCACTACTTTTCAATCAGGCAAGATAAGGTACTGAAGGGATGACTCCTTTTCGAAAAGCGAGGCGTGCTGAGTGACTGTCTCAAGGCTGCCACTTTGCTGGGCCAAAGAGCACGTCGTTCATTGTGGACTCCCAATTTCAGCAAGCATAGTGTATTTACGTCGCATGTCAAGCTGCCTGAAAAATTCAGTCCGGCCTAGGTATTTCGACGGCCCAGCAAGCGAAAGCTGGTGATCGCTTTCAACAGTGTGCAAGGCCAGAGGATCGACGAAGGCCGTAGGTATGTGCAATCCACGAATTCATCGGTTGGCGCAGGCAAGTGAGGCGGCTCATTGTTTCGATGGCCGGAGCACGTGAACCCTGTGCAGTGTAGTGGAGCTGGCTCGGATGCAGGCACGGACTTCTATTGCGCTGCAATGGTACGCACCTCTTCGTCACTCCCAGCAAGCAAAGAGGAAGGCAGGAATGAACACATCGGACAACGCAGGCTGAATCTTAGTGGATCGTAGGACAAGCCTACTCTCACACTTACAATACCTGGTTGCGCCAAAGTCGTCTGCAATGGATGTAGCGCTCCAGATGTAG
>NW_020312168.1:0-57912 GCF_002999335.1 Cyclospora cayetanensis | reverse complement strand
CTCTAGCAACACAAGTATTGTAGGAATCTCTAGCAACACAAGTATTGTAGGAATCTCTAGCAACACAAGTATTGTAGGAATCTCTAGCAACACAAGTATTGTAGGAATCTCTAGCAACACAAGTATTGTAGGAATCTCTAGCAACACAAGTATTATAGGAACTTCTGGTAGTAGCAGTAGTGGCAGCAGCAGCAGTTTCACCCAGCGACTCCAAATATCGCTGCAACAGAAGAGGCGAAGATATACCTGTCTCAAACCTAAGGTCTTCTGCTCTAAAAAAGATGTCACCTCCTCCATCTATCGGCCCTAGTATGACAAATCGCAAGCACGCCACCATCCCGAGCAACCAATCGAGCCACGCATCTCGAACTAGCAAGCCTTGTGCCTAGTCGCTTCGCGTTTGTGGCTGGATTCGAGGATACACGACAGCAGACAGCTGGCCTCACGTGCAGCGCAGCTATACTGTCGAGCAGCACATGAACGCACATAGGGACCATTCCAACAAGCAAAATCCCCAAACCAACAATCTCCCAGCGCTTACGAATGAAGCCGAAGCCTTTTCTCCAACAAAGCATCGCCACTTCACCCTGATGCAAGCTGTTGTTGCTGTTCGGTTCGCTGCAGTGGCTGCTAGATCTTAAGCGCTGCCGCAACCAAAAGGCATTCAAGGCCTGAGGATCCTGTGATTCGCGCCCGCTTGTGGGGGTGCAGTTGTTGCTGTCGCTGTTACACTTGCTGGCGCTGCTCTGTGTGCTGCTGTGGTCACTGCTATCGTTGCTGTTGCCGTGGCTGTTGCTCTTGCTGCTCGTGTTGCTGTTGCGGCTGCTGGCTTGAGTTGCAGCTTGAGCGCGTTTCCCTCTTGCGGGCATGGAGGTGATGGTTCTACCCATGCCGCTTAACCGCTTCAGCATCATAAGCCGCTGTGGCACGATATGGCTTTGCATTGCGACTCAGGTGCTCGCAGCTACAGCACCAGTCTTAGCGGTAGCAAGGCCTGGCAACACTATTCCTGCCGCTTATCGTACCAGATATTTATGTGCTGCTGCTGAATTTCGCTCCTCCTGCTGGAAGACCAGCTCCTTTCCTGGCAATCAAAACAGAAGCGATTGGTTGTTGTGCTTTCTGCACTGCAGCGGCGGTGCCAATAAACGATACTCCTCTTGCCACTGCTCCTGCCAACATAGTCATGTAATCGCCCTAGATCATCGTCTAGAGCAGTCTGAGAATGCTTGCAAGGCCCGTTTGTTGCGTCATTTAGTCGCTTTCCATGAATTGGGTGTCGCTGGCATGCAGCCCCATGCACGCGAAAACTGCTACGCGTCGGCAGCGGTTTCCGAATTTATTTTGTCGAATTAAAACTTGAAACCTCCATCCTTTTGATTTCTCTCATCAGGGATTTCCGGTTGTGCTACAGGATCCCGAAGCTCTCCCCGGCTTCTTCAGGCGCTCTTCTTGTTGCTGTGCGCTGCGTCTTCCACTGTATGTACACCCGAACACCGGTCTTAAGATTGCCGCAGGTAGCGCTACCACTCGCTCTTCGGTCGAAGCGACAGCAATGGCTGCTGCTTCTGCCGCCACAATACCTACCTGCGGGCGCTCTTCAACGGCGTACGGCCTCCCTTGCTCGCATTCTAGCAGCTGCTGCATCTCCTGCCATACGAAATGCATCGCGGAACCCTTGCCTCTCACTGCCTCGGCGGCAAGAGCCGTATCAAGGTGGTTGCGCGCTCATGGTGTCCGCCGCGTGGTGTCGCAGCAGAATTACGCGTCCCCTCCCTAGCAGCTTCCCGTCTGCTCATGCGGAGTGGCAGTTGCGGGGGAGGCAGCAGCATTGGCACCATGCTGTCTGCGCTCACCAACCACCAGCACGGACCTGCTCATCAGCAACTGCTGCACGAAGCACGGCGTCGGCCCTTCTTTGACTTGCCTGCTGCGATAGTTGGATTGGGGGAGCCGCAGCAAATGCTGCAGCACCATGAGTCCCATGTGTCTAGACACCGCAAGGAAGAGTACTGGGATGTTGTTAGAGACGTGGCGAGCTACAAAGACTTCATTCCGTGGTGTAGCGTACATCGCAAGCCCTATCCACGCTAAACCGTAAACCCCCCAATACAAGGCCCCTCGCAGCTTGCTCTGAACTCTCAGAGGAAAGGCATCAAGACGCGCTCACTGCAAACGCCGCTGTTCAGGACTGATGATCCGCCTTTCACGCCGGATGTGCGTCTGCATGCGCAGGATAGTGGGATATTCCCAGGGGCTTTCGGCGGCACGTCTTGTGAGTCTCCTGAAGTTTTAAAGGCCTTAGGGCCCTTTTCGGAAGGCTCTGGGAAGGATATTTCAGAGGGTGTCGATGTTTTCGACGGCTACTTGAGCGTATCCCTAGGCTTGACGCAGGAGCGGTTCACATCGCGAGTCTACTGTTTGCGGTGTGCAGACAGCTGGCGCATTTGCTGCCGAGCCATCGACTCGAACCTCTTTGAAACCCTCGTGCGTTCAGTTTCCGCAGTCACGTCTGCACCGAAAGACAGCTTGGTCTCTGCATGCACGCAGCCATTGCGGCTGCATGCAGAAAAATTCCAACATGCTGGGCTTACCTTTTGCGGCGCAAACATACGGTGCTGCACGACTTTGCGACTGCTGCTGCGACTGCTTCAGGAGACAAAGTGGCTGTTTAGGGACGTTCCAGGGGGTTCAGGATGTCGCGTCGACTTTTCCGCGAGATTTGTTGTCAGTCGGCACGTTCATATGGTTGCATCTGCATTTTTTGCAGCAACCGCCGCTGCTGCAAAAAATGCAGTTGCCCTAGAGGGGTAGTTGTACTTGTGCGAGAGTGGGTGGAGGAGTGGTGCATGCACGGCGAGCTAGGCTCCTGAGAGGGATTTCCAAACTCCTGATAAATCCCAACGTTCGCTTCCTTCTGCCCCTTAGTTTATTTTTACTGCGCGCTGTGCGTCCGGCTGCATCGTCTTGTGCGTGCTGCGTCTCTGTTCTGCTGCTGCAGTGTCGTTCGGCCTTATATCAACATTTAGCCAGCATCTTTCTGCGTGAGGTTGCACAGCGCATGGTGAATTGCTTCGAACGCCGTGTGGGGGCACTCCACCCCAAATCGGTGGCAGCAGCTGAGGCAGAGGATCACTCCGCTGCAGGAGGCGCTAAGGCGAAAGCTGCTGGTTCTAGTGAATTGCAAGCCGGGAGCTGCACGGAGCTCAAGAACAGAGAGGCATCGCGGCAGCCCCAGACAGCAGCAGCAGCAGCAGCAGGAGTACTGCAGCCACGCAGAAGTATTCACGTTGAAGAGCTTTCCTCCGAAGCCGCCGAAGGTAGGTTGAGCGTGAAGCGTGTCTGCTCTGCATGCTTCTTCTCTTGGCGCGCAGCGAGTCGAGAGAGCCTCTCACTGCCTCTTCGGTCGCTGTTTTTTCTAGGGCTGCTCGTGCTGCTGCATGCGCTTGTCTGAAGTGCGCTCACTATCTACGGCCTCCTTCTCCGCGCAGGTCGGTGGCAGCCGCGTGATGTGGCCGTGCTGCTGCGGAGGCTGGATGTGCTGCAGCAGCAGTCCGAGACTGCAGCAGCTGCAATGCAGGCTGCGAGCAGCAGCTGCGAGTTTGAGGCGCTAACGAGCGATGAATGCCGATCTTTGCGCGTGTTGCTCTGCTGTCCGTCTGGTCTTCAAGCAGTCGGTGCGGCTTTTCTAGCCTTTGACAATGAGCAGCAGGAGAGGCGAGCACTGCTGAGAACGCTGCGCGATATTTCTTATGCGGCTTGTATCCCTGGGAAGAGGGCGGAATCTCTTCAAGAGAGAAATTTGAAGGGCGCTAAGTCTGCCGCCCTTCTGCGGCGACTGTATGACAGGTACAGCAGCGGCAGCAGCAGCTCTGCTCAGCAGTGAGGCCGGCATTTTCTTTTAGCGGTGAGATCCAGGGGAGGGGGGAAAGTTTTTCATGAACAAACGTATGTCTACCCGCCTGAAGGGGTGGGTCGGTCTTGAGCCTCGTAGGGAGGCTGCGCATTTGAGTTGCGCACAAAGCCGTTGGCGCTCAGAGACACCGTAGCGAACAAGGTTTTTAGCGATTAGTACCCATGCTGGCTGCGCAGCATCGGCCAAAGCTACACTTGCACGAGGCGACGCTACGGCTGCAGCAGGAACTGCTGCTGCAGAAACTACGCAAAAGTCTTGTCTTTTGGAGGAGGAAGCGAAGGCGCTTTGTTGACTCCTTGGTTGTTGGGCTGTGTCGGGGAGGGGGCGTCGGCGGGCTGCTGCTGCTGCTGCTGCTGCTGTAGTTATTGGGGTTTAAAGGGCTCCCACGCACGTGTGCGCATAGTGGCGAGCAGAACGGCAGTGACAGTGAAGCAGCAAACAGAAACGACGCGGCAGGCCGCGGGCGTGCCGAGGTGTCTGTACTCGCAGCACACAGCAAACCACAGCGCTCACTGCTGGAGGTTGGGTGTAGATACAGCCTTAGCAAACAAGGGATATCAAGCGAGTGGGGCCAGGGTGAAGTAGGCAGACAGACAACGGCTGCAGGAAGTGAGAGAGAGAGAGAGAGAGAAAGGCGGAGAAACAGAGAGAAAGACAGAGAGAGAGAGAAATAGAGGCAGACAACGACAGAGAGAGAAATAGAGGCAGATAGCGACAGAGAAAGACAGAGAGTCAGAGAGTTAACAACAGAGAGAGAGAGACAGAGAGAAACCGAGACGGATAGCAACAGAGACAGAGGGTGCAACAAGACGGAAAAGCCTCCTCACTGTATTAGGGCGGGCAGCACAATGGCTCCCATCAGTGACGACCCCAACTGCGCCATAAATACAAAGCCATACACCCGGCCTGCACGCACAACACCAAACGGCAGCAGCATCACCCGCAGATTCCGGGAGTTTTGACGAAGCAGAGTCTCTGTAAGAAAATAGAAAAGACGGATTTGGCCACGCAGGGGGAAACGCGTTCAACAAGCACAGCAAGAGCATGCAACGACACTAGCGAAACAGCAGCCGCCAGCGCTGCTCGTCGCAGTTGCTCTGCAACGCGTGTCTCCCACGCATGTAAAGGGGGCAGAGAAGGGGGCAGGCGGAGTCATTAGGGCTTTCGCTGTCTGCAGGCAGGCTACGTTTCTGATGGCTGACTGGGTGTAGAGTGACGCACCAACTGCTTGCTGGCCAAAGAGTGTGGCTGTCGCGGCGGGAAAAAGAGCAAAGTTTCCCCCCAAGCAGAAGAAATTCAGGCAGACTGCCACAACGTACAACAGCGGATGCACATCTGCTGCCCGCGAGAGCAGCAGCAAGGCCCCACTCCAAATCCCTGCGAGGAGGCACTGCAGCAGCGCGAATGACATGGCAGCAGTGCACATCACACTCTTTCGGTTTGTTTGTTGAGGCACGCATTTGCGCAGTGAATCTGGGAAGAGAATAGCTTGCTCTTGCCCTTCCTTGCTGCGTCCCTGTAGTAAGAGACCTCCCCCCGAACGCCACCACGCAGCAGACAGCATGAGGCATTCCGAAGGCGGGAGTGAAAGTGGGAAAAAAGTAGCAGCAGCAGCAAGAACGCTTCTTTGCCTGCCAGAGATTCGTGTGCAAACCTCTTTAGCGGCAGGCGTGGCAGCGGGAAGAGCAGCAGAAACGTCCTACAAGGGCTTCTTGGGGTGTCTTGACATCGGCGTATTTGCCCCACAGAATCCGCCCCATGGCGTTGAAGGCGCTCGCCGTGGCTCCAACCACAGCTAGCTGCGTTTCAGTGAGCTGCTGGCTAGCTGCAGCGGGGGCTCCACTAGTGGCAGCTAGCGCTTTCCAGAAGCTCGCGACAAACAGGATGCTGAAGCCTTGCAGCAAGAAAAGCGTCCAGAGCAGGCGAAATGGCTGCGACTTCAGCACAGCGGCAAGAGGGAGCTGCTGCTCGCTCTCCGGCTGCAGTATTGCCAGCGTGTGTCGTCGTGGGTGTTGTTGTTGATGCTGCTGTTTCTTCTCCTCCTTCTCGTGGGTGTCTGGAGGATTGCAGATGAGCGACGCTGCAGCTGCGACCAGAGCAGCGTAGACGAAGGCGATCCGCGGGAAGAGGGAGGGAACTCTTTTCAGAATCAACTCGTCATCGTAATACAGCTCTTGGGGGGCCTCTTGGTATGGCATCCACGCGGGAGGGATGCCTGTAGGATTAAGCAGCTGCTGCTGAAGAGGCGCAAATAGGACGGAACCTAATCCAAAGCCTGCAGTGATAAGGCCGCTGACAAGGCCTGAACACAAAAAAGCCCCACACATACCCCACAGCTTAGAGTTTCCGATCTTACACGATCCCGAACGGTGTGCTGCATGCAGGAGCAGCCTCGCCTCTCCTGCCTTTTAAGGAGGCACAGAGAGGGCCTTCGTGAAGATACACCCAAAACGAAACAACATCCCCTGTCAAGCGCTAGGCGTTAAAAGAAACGGGGAACGTGTGCATGCAACTTACCCTGCTGATCGGGGAACCATCGAAGAGCAGCCACTAGGGGATTCGTGTAGGCGACGCCTAAGCCGAAGCCATAGAGCACTCCGTAGGAAAGCAGAAAGGGAAGGAAGCCGTATGCGATTGTGAATTTGGAGGCGTATACGCCGCTGACAAACACGAAGCCTCCAAGCAGGCTGACTCTGAAGGGGGCATACAGCAAATACAGCGTAGAGAGGACACAAAGAGGGCCACGTGACGGTCTTGAGATGCATGTGCAACAAGAAAGAAGCTCTCTTTCTCTCTCCTTCATCCGCCAAGGAGAGGCTTTCTCGCCAAGGAGAGGCTTTTTTGCCAAGGAGAGACAAAGGGCGTCTCTTTGGCCAAGGCTCCGGAGGGGAAGAGGAGGGGATGTGGGAAGGCAGCAGCAACAGGGTCCTAAGATTTCACGGAGTAGTAGTAGTAGTAGTAGTAGTAGCAGTAGTAGTAGTAGTAGTAGTAGTAGTAGTAGTAGTAGTAGTAGTAGTAGTAGTAGTAGTAGTAGTAGTAGTAGTAGTAGTAGTAGTAGTAGTAGTAGTAATAGTAGCAGTAGTAGTACTAGCAGTAGTAGTAGTAGTAGCAGACTGGAAGCCTACGTACACCCTTGGACCGAACTTGCGCTCCAAAGCACCTCCTAGAGGCATTCCGATGGCCATGGCACTGAATTCTGCAGCCATGAGGGTGGCTGAGGCGGAGATGCGGAGGGTGGGATCGGTACGATTCTTGAGGAACGATATCAAATAGACAGACGACACGCCAAACGTGTAAACGGTGCCTAGCGCGATGTGCAGCAAGACGCCTCCTAGCAAGCAGGAAGCGCCTCGAAGCTTTGTGGGCGCCTTGCGGGTGCTGTAGGTGCTGTCGTTTCTGCCATCGCTGATGCAGCTGTTGCTGTTGTGGCCGCTGTGGAAAAGCGTTCCCGCCGCGCCTCTGGACGCCCAGGGAGTTGAAATCTCAGAATTCGCTCCAGGATCGGAGGAAGACATCTTCGTCCTGCCACGAGTGTGCCTGAGGGAAGTCGGGAGGGCGCGCTATTGGCGAGTCGATGGCGGCAAGAAAGGAGGGAACGCAGGGAGGGGTGGAGGACGACTGTGCAGGGGGAGCTCGCAGGAGGGAGGGGCAAGGAGGGAGGGGAGGCGCATGTACACCCGACCGCAAAGTGTGAAGTAGAATTCAAATCTAAGGCGTCGTCGCACGCTCTTGGAAGGAGGAGAACCGCACGAGGGGGAAGGGAAGGAGAGTCCACGGTGTGTCTCGAGCTGGGCAGAGTGCAACTGAGTCAGCTTGAGTGAACCCCCAGTCTTTCGCTTCCTTCTTGAAAAAAGAAAGCGGCAGCTTTGATTCCAGCCATGAAAAAATCGGCTGGCGGAGCAACAACTGCACTAGGAAGCGATGCAGGCAGAGAGGGCAGGTGCTGCTGTCTCTAGGGGGGCCCCCCGCGGCTGGGCACACACTGCCAGGGTACCTCTCTGCTGTACCCGTACTCACGCGGTGTATCGTTCCCCGAGGGGGCCCCCCATCCGTTTGCAGGGTGGTGTTTGCTGAGGGTCAAAAGGGGAAAATCACGTTTTTCATGCCATTCGAAAGGTGTGAAGGATTGTGCTTGCTTGGGAGCAGCACTCGAAAACCACAGAAGTAACCACCACGCTCTGCCCCTGTTTTGCAACGGCTTCAGCAGAAGCCGCTAAAAAAAACAGCCCTCGCTGCATCCGTTCCAACAGACTCTGCAATCGCAGCTTTGGGAAGCGAATTTCTAAATATCTATTCATGCGAAAAAGGAATTCCAGCAGCAGCACTCGCCTGCCGCGCGGTAGAAGGCCGGAGCAGCGGCCTTGCGCTGATGCCCATTCGATGAACTGGGGGTTCTGTACCGTGTAGAATTCGTTTTTAAAGGTGCATTACGAGGATGAGGGTGGCGCGGAAGAAGTCTTTCAAGAAGATCATGCGCTTTTATGCGACGCATTTCGGAATTCAGGAGCCCTATCAACTCATCGGTGATCCCACAGAACCCTCCAGCGCTCGCCGGCTGTATTCCCAAATAAAAAGCTCCCTACCGGCGCTTGCACTGACTGGCAGTACAGCCGCCAGGAATGTGAAGGCTGAAAATGGAAGCTCTTGCCTTCTTTTAGAGGCCACAGTCATCAGCATTCCCACTCCAAGGGCCCTACTTCCTTAGATTTAGAGTGGTGGTGGCTGCGCGTTGGCAGGTATGGTTCATCAGGGAATATCTTCTGTCAGATTGTTTGTGTCTTCAGTGGATGGCACGTTTCTCGCCGCATGCATTCGCCACAAAGTTAACGTTGCGGAGCTGCTCCCACGCGTCCTCTGCGGTAAAACAACCATGTGTAAGGCTGAGTCGTGGCTTTCTTGTACTGCCACATTTCCCGATCGGATCGCACAGCCCTCCTGTTTTTCCTCATCCCTCCTTCTCCCCTCTCTCCCCGTTTGCCCCTTGTCTTCCACCGTAGGCAGTGTGCCTGCATGCACCCGTGTGGAGGCATCTCCGACTTGCCTGCCGGGAGCTCACGCATCGCCCCTTTCCCACGGATTACGTTTTTCAGAGCTATGCGTGTGACTTCAGACGTCACGCCATGCATCATGAAGGAAGTGAGGACTCTACCAGGAGCGCAGGGAGCCGCTGCAGCTGCAAAACGCTACAAAAGGTGAACAGGAGAGAAATCATAGACCTCGGTGTATGGGCCTGAACAGCTCGACGCCATTCAGTGCCACAGCGTTCAGATTCGAGACGCGCTCTGTTTGCGATGCTCAGATATCCGTGCAAACACGCGGAGGAAGCCGCCGCTGCAACAGCTGCAGCTGAAGCAGCCGCTGCACTTGCAACGCTGGGGGAAGAAGATGAAACAACCCCCCCCCAAAACGCCGCAGCAAGGTCTGCCGCAGAAGGACGGCGTGATGAAAGTGCAGACGACGCACTGCCCTCTGCGGGAGCTCCCCCCCCGCAGAAAAGGCAGCGCAGACAGAGCGAAAAAAACGCAGACAGCAGCGGGGAAGATGGGGGGAGAACAGGCAGTGCAGTCGGAAGGCTCCCCGAATCCTCCGCAGCGTCGCAGCAGCCAAAGAAGCAGCTGCTTGACGACAGCAGCAGCGGCTGCAGCGACGACGATGAGGGTACAGGCCCCTCCTCGCACCGTAGCAGCCACGCCAGGAGCTGTATCACAGTCAGCAAAACTCTCGACATGCCGAAGCACAAGTTCCTCTTCCACCCTGCCCTTATCGGGGGGGCCCTCCCCGAAGACGCTGGAGCTGCGAAGCGACAGCATCAGCAGCAAAGCATTGCAGCTGCAGCAGCCGCGGCAGCGCGGCATCTGCAGCACAACACAAGTGACCTCGGAAGAGGCAGAATAACTGGCGAGACGTCTACAGCAACTCCCGATGTCTTAAAAGGCGCCTCTGAGTACCCTGATGCCTACGGTTGCATTGTGCGCCTTGTCAGCACTCAGGAGAAACGAAAACTCTGCGTTGCGACGCAGGATGCGAGGCTCAGAGAACGCCTTAGGTGTGCTTCTCCTGCTGCTACAGTTGTTGCTGCTGCTTCTCCTGCTGCTACAGTTGTTGCTGCTGCTTCTCCTGCTGCTACAGTTGTTGCTGCTGCAGCGTACTGTATTAGAGCCCGCGTGCGGCTCTGGCTGCTGCGGTGCGTTTTCTGCTGCTTCTGGCATTCGTCTTGAAGGCGCTTTAGCGTCCAATAGCACCCTCCGGCTGCTGGTGCTGCTGCAGGCGAGTGCCAGGGCTGCCTCTGCTGTTTCTCTTTAAAGGTGTGTTGCAAGTTGAGCAACCCACCAAGTTCTCCCTTGTAAGAGCACAGCAGCAGCAGCGCGCAAGCGCAAAGGGCCCCCTTGCTGCTGCCGCTGCCGAGAAGCGGCGCCTGGCTGCGGACCGCAAGCAGCAACTCGAAAAGCTGCAGCAGCAAGGAGTTGACTGCAGCGGACTGTTACTGCAGCAGCAAAAGGAGGAGCTCCAAAAGCAGAGGGAACTGGAGCGTGCTGCCAAAAGAAAACGGTGTGCAACTTGCTTTGCTGCTGACCCTTTTGCCGTTGTAGACGCTGCAGCGAAAGAAAGGCTGCAGAGTCAGCAACGGCGCGTGTGGCTGGCGGGTGCTGTGCTGTGCGCCTGCACAGGAAGAAAGGCGTCAATCCCCTTGCGTGTCGAAAGAGCACCAAGATGATCATTGAAGCCCCCGTACGACCTGTCAAAAGTAGTCTAGCGGAAGGGCCCTAGAACCTCGCTTCTTGTGAATTAAGGGGCAGTCACGGTTGTGCAGGATTCTTTTGGCTGTGTCTTGCAGAAGCTCTCCGACGGGAAGAAAGTTCGATCGCGGCGCGTGAAGCTTTCAAAGGAAGACGTCAAGCCCGAAGGCTCTTAGATATCAGGCGTGGTTTGCACAAGAACTGTGTTTTTATTGGTAGGCGTACGCCGCTGGGGTTGCCCATCATCTAGGCGCTGACCACGCTTGTTGCTGACAACCCCGCGCATGTGATGTTCAAGTTCATTTTAGAGTGCAGCCGCGCGCGCATAGAGCGTGACTTTCCACCACCTACCTACGGCCTCTTTAGCAGGGAACACCTTTGAAGTTTGAGCTACATACAAACTTGACTCATGTTGGAGGGTGGTTCCTGGAAGAATCCCTGCATCCCTCTCCTGCGTATGCCTCTCGTAGTGCCCGACATAAGGGGAGAGGGACAGCGAGGGGGCATTTTGCTGCGTGCATCCTCTCTAAGCGGCCTTAGGATTCACACGAAGTTGCACTAAAAAGCAGCTAGTGCAAAAACGCACAGACGGGTGCGCCTTCTTGTATCGAGCTAACAGTATTCTGCAGCAAATACGCTGCATTACGGTGAAACACATCGGTAAATTCCCTACAAAGTCTTTGCTAGGCGTGATTAGGGAAAAGGGGAGAGCTGGGGTAAAGTTTAGCTTGGTGAGCCGTGCAAGGCAGGAGCACGTTTGTGTGGGGGGCCACTGGAACCCCTCAGATTTCCAGCGTATTGCTCGTTGCCGACTACCCCAGAAACCTTGTATCGTCTAAACAAACTTTGTTTCTCCCATTACGCATTTCAGTTCGGACAAGAATTCATGAGAAAGTCGTCCAAACCCTCCCGCCTCACGGGTCCACCCGCTCAGGTCCAGACTGCCAGATTGATTCGGAAACATCAGACCAGGTGCCTGCTGCCCCGATCTTCCTGGCAGCCTTCCAGGTTGTACGCCTCCTTTCTCTGAAACTCGTAATTAGGCGTTGAATCGATTGCTACGTGGCTCACGTCTGCGGAACGAGTGGCTGCATGAGACGACTACCGAAGTGCTGCAGCCCCCCGTGTTTTGCCCTCCTCTTTACGGCTGTGCTGCTTTGGATGCTCACCAAGAGCACAATCGAAGAGGCAGGGCATTTTGGTCACTTTTTCTGTTCCGTTGGTTCGTCTTTTTCGTGTTTCTTCATGCCCACGGAGCGTTTCGGGGGCTTGATGCGATACTTGGACGCTGAGTTAATTTTTCGCCCTTCTTCGCCAGTCAGCTGTCAAACTTGCCTCTTCCAGGCGCCTGTCGCCTTGGCCATCGCCTTCGCCTCCGCATGGTGCCAGCAAACCGCAACCCGCGCAGGATTCAGATTTCACAATGGAGTTGGGTGTCTGCGCAGACAGCCGGACCCCCCTGACGGCGGGAACAAGGCAGCCAGACTCCCTCAGTATTGCAGGAGCGCCTCAGGGCTCTCAGAAAAGCAAAAGAGGAGGGGCTGGAGATGGTCCGTGGCCTTCCCAACAAGGGTTCAACCCCAGCCAACACATGGGCTACCAAGTCACGTATGAAGGTATGAATGGAGTACATGGGACGCATTTGTACACATAGGCACATGCACACATGCATGCACATGGGCACATACACCCACATTCATACACATAGGCACACATTCACACATGTATACACACATTCATTCATACATGTATACACACATAGATACATGTATGCATTCTCTGCACGCACCGGCAGAAGGACAGATAGCGTTTTTGCGTTTTTTTGTACTTCTGCACTGTCACCTGCGCGCGGGCCACCAAAATCCGCTTGAGTTTCTCTCCTGCTTCGTCGCACCCTAATCTGAGTTGGCAATATAGTTTCCATAGCGATTTTCTTGGAGGGAAGGCATTCGTGCCTCCATAGTGCAGCTTCCCAGCTTCGCCATTTGACGGCGCTGACTCTGCAGGGTGTCAAGTGCTGTTTCTTTAAATGTGAACGTAGGGGCGTTGGCGAGCTTTGAGCCACACAGCCGCAAAACGCAATGGATGGCGTTAAGCTGCTTCCTGCTCTTCTTCCTAGCCCTAGGAGGCGTCTACTACCTCCGGTACAATGCAGAACCCCCCCGTGAGCTGAAATTTGAAGAAGTTGTACGCAGCGGCGCCCCTCTGTGCCCGCCCCACGCTTCATCAAAGCCGCCATTCGAAAGAGCTCGAACTCTACTTTTTCCGTGAAAGTTTCCTCCCCGCCGATGTCAAGTGTAGGGTGCTGCTGCGGCATAAATGCTGCGTGGTGGTACGGGGTCCACCAGGGTGTGCAGCGCAAGAGAGAAAATATTTTCCGCTTCCTTCGCCTGTGTGTGTATGTACAGCGCCTGTGGGGGTATCGCGGCAATGCCACCTATCCAGCGGCCCCGAGTGTTCGGCTTACAGCTACCCGTCTTCTTTTGCGAGTAGGTATTGCATGCGTGTCTCAACGCCACGCGCATCCTTCGATCTGCGTTTCGTATGCGCAGCTGTGTCGGGAGGGGGAGTAGGGAGTTTCTATTTGAAGGGGTGGCAGGTGGGGCATATATATATATAATAAGGCCGCGTTGCATTTTTCCTGCTGCAGAGGACCTCGTCCGGCTTGTTGACGCCTCTCCTGAGAAAAACGCTTTCCTCTTTCGGCTGCCCTTGCCGCTTTCGCCAGGTGCAGGTCAGGAAGGATGCGGGAGGGAGAGGGGGAGGGGGGAGAGAGGTTTAAGCCTTCTGCAAGCTTCCAGCAAGCAAGCAGGCGCTTCTTTTGCCTCTGCAGGAAAGCGGCTGCGTGACAAAAGCGCATGTGTGTGTGTGTCTGTGTATGTGTATGTGTGTCTGTGTGTCTGTGTCTGTGTGTGTATGTATATGTCTGTGTGTCTGTGTGTCTGTGTATGTTTGTGTGTATGTGTCTGTGTATGTGTGTGTATGTTTGTGTGTATGTGTATGTGTGTCTGTGTCTGTGTGTGTGTCTGTGTATGTGTGTGTCTGTGTATGTGTGTCTGTGTATGTGTGTGTCTGTGTATGTGTATGTGTATGTGTGTCTGTGTCTGTGTGTGTCTGTGTATGTGTCTGTGTCTGTGTGTGTATGTGTCTGTGTATGTGTATGGGTGTGTGTCTGTGTATGTGTGTGTGTATGTATGTGTGTCTGTGCATGCATGCAGGAACCCTGCAGCAGGAGGAGTTGCTGGAGGCTTTGAAGGAGCAGGCAGCACTTGCAGGCCTAGCCTTCCCTGACACCTTTGCGCTTCACGTTTTTTCTTTTCTATGGGACGGATACAACGGCGACGTAAGGGCATAGGGCTCTTTGAGCCATGCAGCGCGTAGCGAAGGGAGGGGGCTTTCTGCAAAAGGCTATGTGACACACGCCTTAGGAAAGCGGCTTGCCACGCGCAGTCTTTAGCCATTCAGATGCATGATGATGTCGTGCGTGAATTGGAAGGGGATGAGGAATGAGGGGAAAAAAGGGGCAATAACGCTCTCTTGCACAGCCCTTCAAAAGGTGTAGTGCTCTCTGTACGTTCAGCTCAACGAGAAATGCGAGCTGAACCGCGAAATTTGCCTTCTCGAGAACAACACCTCCAGTGTGCCGATCGCGGTAGTGCAGCACTGGCCGTTGTACGGCGAAAGCGTAAATCCTTATGACGTTCCCGAGGATGTGCGTAAGGGCCCTCAATTTGCAATATTTTAATGCCAACACTGGACGCCACATCCTTCTTCTCAAGGCAACACTGCGTGTTTTTTCTTCGTTGAGACGCGCGCATATCTCTTAGTTCGACCTTCACTTATTAGGGGCTGTCTATTTATTATCGAGAGGTAGATGCATAGGTATAGAGACACGTAGACATCTATATAGACATATAAATTTATCTATCTATATGTATGTGCATGCGTTTGTGCTCATTAGCGGCGGGTGGCTATGGCGAAGAATTTGCCGCATTGGAGCGGCGACTTCCTTGATCAACGAGTAGATGTGCTTTTCTCGCAAATTCATCTGGGTGTTGTTGCTGACGATAAGGCGCATTCTGCGGCTGCTCATGCCGCTGCGGCAGTTGCTGTATCCGCCTTTCCAGCAGGAGGAGCAACAGCAGCAGGAGGAGGAGCAGCAGCAGGCAGCTCGGATACACCTGCTAGCGACGCCGCTGATGCAACTGCAGCAGCTGAAGCAAGCCTCTTTGCTGCTGGTGCAGGCTTTGCCGAGGGGCCTTCTGCTCATCGCAAAGGCGCAGCTGACTGCAGGCACTGCAGACACGCCGGCTGCTGCCACGGGAAGGGCAAAGTAGATGAGCAGAAAGCAGATGAGCAGAAAGCAGATGAGCAGAAAGCAGATGAGCAGAAAGCAGATCAGCAGAAAGCAGATGAGCAGAAAGCAGATGAGCAGACAGCAGATCAGCAGAAAGCAGATGAGCAGAAAGCAGATGAGCAGACAGCAGATGAGCAGAAAGCAGATCAGCAGAAAGCAGATGAGCAGAAAGCAGATGAGCAGACAGCAGATGAGCAGAAAGCAGATGAGCAGACAGCCGATCAGCAGACAGCAGATGAGCAGACAGCCGATCAGCAGACAGCCGATCAGCAGACAGCAGATCAGCGGTCTGAAGCCGCTGCTGCTGCAGCTGCTGCTGCTGCTGCCGTTTCGACTCCACCTTCCGTGCGGGCAACTCCAGAGGGGCAGAAGACTCCCTGTGCGTCTGCGAAGGCGAATGGAGCAAAGGACGCCGCATGCAAACACTGCAAAGGCTGCTGCTCGGATGGCAGGAAGATGGAGGGCGATGTGCAGCCGCCAGGAGCCGCAGGAGACGACGCCGGCGAGGCTTTAGGACAGACGCAGAAGGCGAGCAAGAAGCATGGCAAGAAGAGACCACCCAGGGGAGAGAAGGGCGCGATTCGGCACATGCGGAAGCTTGCGTCGAAGGACGGTGCAGCGGCGGCGAACAGCAGCAGCGATTACAGCGATTACAGCAGCAGCGATTACAGCGATTACAGCAGCAAGCGCGCACCAATTGTGCTGATGCACTGCCACCATGGTCGGGATCGAACAGGCTTGATTGCTGGAGCGTATAAAATGAAGTACTTGGGGTTCTCCCTGGCTGAAGCGTGGATGGACAACAGGGTACTTGCTGAATGAGGAGCCTCCTCATGACAGCGATCGATCCAGACTGCAGTGCTGCTTTTGCCGCTCTGAGCGTGCCTCTCGGTGCTGCTGTGTATGGGTGGGGCCCCTCCTCATGCTCCGCTCTACACGATGCGTGTGCTGCTGCCTGCAGGCCCTAGGGATGCAGTTGTTCGAAGCCATCAACTCGCTCATGTGGTACTGCCTTTACCTTGAACGCGAGCTTGGCCTCCCCACCAAGTGCTACAACCTCTACGCTGCTGAGGACGGAGGTGCAGCCTTCATCTCGAACGGAAAGGGCCTCACGGATCTCCCGTGGCTTCCCTCGAAACTCGTCAGCCAGCCGCCAGAGGCGCAAGTGCCGCAGCAGGCGCAAGTGCCGCAGCAGGCAAGTGTCAGTCTGCAGGAGAGCACTGCGACAGGGCTTGTGCAAGGACAGGAGGAGCAGTTGCCAGAAGGAGTTCACAGTGGTGCTGCACTTTCAGGGCGGGGGGATAGCCAGCCGCAAGCTAGCCGAGAAGAGGCAGGGTCCTTTTTGAGCGCGGAAGGGGAGTACCACGATGGTACAGCATTGGCGGCAGGCGAAGCGCAAGCAGTACTTACACCGGCAGAGGCTGAAGCAGTCGTAGCAGCAGCAGCGTTTTCAAGTCGACGCCGCGACCACTAAGCTGCAAGCCCAACGAGCCAGCCCCACTGTGCTTCCTGCATGCATGCCCAGTCAAAGTAGGGCATGCGCCTCCTCAAGGCGCGCTCTCCCCTCATGATCCTGCACACACGGAAAACCGAAAAGCATGACACACTAGTTCAGGGGGCCCTTAGGCAAAGGCCGATCGAACACTGTGGCACTGTCTACAAATGGCACTCACGTGATTAGATAGCTCTAGCAAACGCACAGTGCCGTTGGATGTACACACGTGCTGGGCAGAAGCAGTCGCGCTGCGAATCATTTGAACTGGTGGCCACGGTAACACTCGAGGACCAGCGGAATGCGGGGTCACTCTAAGCAGGATTAATTTAGTACAGTTGCCACTGACGCACCGCCTCTGGCTTCCCCGCTGGGGCTGCATGCGCACACAGGCCGTCTTTTAAAATAGCAGAAGGCGGGAGGGGGGGCAGGGGTTGAGGACTTGGTTGTCCTCTTCATCTCCCTCCCTCTCTCGCTCTTGCAAGGGCCCCAAGATGCAACGACGTGGACGATCCTCCACCGCCTTCTGGCAGCAAGATGACAACTTAAATATAGCCCCTTCTTCAAATTGACGGGCAGGGAGTGGCTGCGCCTTGTTCTACCCCCACACCTTCACAGTTCGTCTTCGTGCACTTGGAGCTTCGCCCGTGAGTGTGGGGCCTTGTTTCTCGGGCAAGCAGAAGAATGATGAGCAGTAAACTTCTTCGGAACGGTGCGGGAGGCACGGGGGGCTCAAGCGACAGGGGCTGTCGCTATATTCGGAATGAACTATTGGTCGATTGCGCGAATGGGAGCTATTGTTTACGAGCAAATGAGGACAGCCTCTCCCCACTCAAAATCTTGTGCGAAAGAGTGGAGGGATGCCTGCGGGAAGGGCAGCTAAATTTTTTTTCGTGAACGACGAGAGTAGACCATGCCCTCTATGACCCCTTTACTTCATGCAGTACCAAGTCGAACCTGTTCCAACTTTTGAACAGCTCATGAGCAGCCACATGCGCAACAGCTGGACAGGTTCCTGAATGTAATCACAGCAATCACCCTCGATAACTATGCGGTCCGCGACTCCCAAGACAAAGCCCTGACAACAAAACCTCCACTACACTTCAGGGTGGTTTCTGTCCCTACAAGCACACCGCATGCTATAGGCGGTGCTTCAGGATTGCACAGTCCCTCGCTGTGTGAGCTGTTCACTTGGGAGGTTCTCGCCGCCATCGATCACACCTGCTGCGTCCTGAAGTACGACGCTGAGGATAGCAAAAGCAGCACCTAAGCCCTTTCAGTAGGTAAAGGTCATCAACAAAACTTACAGGAAAGGAAAGCAGCAGCAGGAGCGGCAGAGGAGCTTCCGGTGCACTCCCAACTCCGGAAATTCGTAAAGAACTAACAACCCAATCTGGCTGTTGGTGTACAAAGTTACTTGCAGTGCAGGGTTGACTAGCTCAATGTGGCAAAAGCCGCCATTGCGTTCCCCACTGTGCATCATGCATTGTTATGACGTTCATTTTTCCCAGCGGGAGTGTATATGTGAGAGTCAACAAAGCGCATTGCGGGGGGCTCTGCTGCAATGGGGCCTTCTCGACTACTAGTTACATCCAACCAAGAGTTTGTGAAGAATCTTTTAACGGGCGTGCCTGCACGTGCACCTTATTTACTGCAGAACGAATACAGCTCAAAGCAAAAAGCCGCAATGTTGTATACGGATGCGCTAGACGCTTTTGAAACCAGTCTTGAATGCTCGAAAGGCTTAGACGGTGCAGCGAAGCGTCGACAAGCTGTTTTCTTTCCTACAATTGGAGATCTGAGGGGTGTGAGCAGAAGGCGAGGGCTCTTTTGGAAAGAACACACTTGATAATTTTGTAATTTGCGTTGAGTATGGATTAAAGTGCCTCTCTAGGGAGACTTTAGATGGAGCATTTGAATCATGCACCTTATCAGTTGTCCTCTCTCTCTCTCCCCACGCAGGCTAGAGCCCTGCAGGGGGATAAAGGAATAAAAGTGTGAGAACGCGCTTTCGAACAAAAGATACTCCTCAAGTTTCTACCAAGCTTCGCAGGGTTTGGAAAAGACGTTTCTGCCAGTGGACACCCCCGCCATTCCCCTTCGGTTCCGCATAGAACAATACTGATTAGCTGCAATCCCAATACAAAGCTTATTCGGAAGTTGCTTATTTTTGTTCCGGAAGCGTTTCTCCCCTCGCCCCCACCGTCACCCTCCATGGTTTCACCATAGGCACAGAGAGGCATTGCTAGGGTGCGCGGGCATTGCTGCACCCTTTATACGCACGCCAAGCGTTATTGCGGTGCTTCGCAAAAAGTATAACGTATAGTGCACGGTCATGTAGCGCTGATTCTTTTGGTAATGTGTTGCCTACATCCTCAAAAAGCGTATATCTACCGCCAAACTACGCAATGCCTAATTCCTCGCAAAGCCCAGGACAAAAATTGGAAGCAGTGTGATCAAACGTGCCTATGTGCAGCTTTGGCTTACGGCTACCCCTTGCACGCGGAGCTGTTTTTGCGCGAAACACCAGCTACACGTAGATACACATACACCCTCTGGGAGGAAGCGCCTCACCGTGCTTGTTGAGGCAACCCCGACAGTCTATACCTTCCCATGGCCTTCTTTTCAGTAATTCTCCTTTTCGTTTTTCCCAAAACTCGATTAGCTGCCCTTTTGAGCCCTGTAGATAGTACATGAACCCCCTCAAGCCGGACCGATGAAACACGCCTGGAAAGCCATATATATCTCTGCCTGAGACACTGAATCTCCCTATTTCTGCCTTTTGCTGCACATATTTATGGATAGAAGGTGCAAGGAGAGTCAATAGTAGCTTGTGGCAGGTGCAGGTGCAGTGCTATGCTGCCGTTCTCTGCTGTCGGCTCGCGGAAAGGAAGACACGCGCAGTAGGGCTGCCAGCGTTACAACGCTGACACAACATGGCGCCAGCTGAGACGCCGAAAACGCACGTTTATAGTGCTCTTGTAACTGAGCCAGTGCCTTTAGTTTCGGGAGACGGCATCATTCGGGCGCGAGACGCACTGCTGCTGCAGCTGGTAGTGTGGTATATGCAAAATCCTGTGGCTGCTGCTGCTGCCAGGCGTCGTGTGGGAGCTGTAGCAGCTCTCTTCCTGCTCCTCCCAGTGCGGTGCCTGCCGCTGCAACTTTCCGTCAAAGGGTTTATATTTTATTACGGAAGGCTCTTCGCAGATCTGACGGTGTCTCGGGAGGTGCCGTTCCTGCAGTGGCTACTGCTGTTGCTGCTGCGCACCGCTTCTTTGGGAGGGTGAAGCGGACAGGGTTGTAGTGACCCCCGACCTACCGCTTCATTTGACAGTGTTGCAACGCCATTCAGCTGCCTACTAATTGTTTAGTAGCAGTTATGCTGGATAATTGCTTTCCAGCAGCAACAACTAGTGGTGTCGGCGGCAGCTGCCGCAGGCGACTCATTCTCTGCTCCGGTCGTTCAGCGTGCAGCAAGGGCAGCTTGGGCAGCAGCGGCGCACACGGCCACAAAACAGCAGCACTAGCAGCTCGATTTACCGCATTCCTTCCGTGTATTATTCCTAAATTTATAGACGGAGCGTCGCAGCAGCGGCCGCTGCCCCTCCAGCGTCGTCCTGCAGAGTCTCCCACGCCGCAGGAGCATCCTCTGCAGCAAAGACGCATCCATTAACAATGGGGTTGGTGCGGGAGTTTTACGAGGGGCAGACTGTTCTGCTGACGGGAGGGAGTGGTTTCGTGGGGAAAGTTGTCCTCGCGCGCTTGCTGCAGCACTGCGACTGCCGCAAGGTGTATCTCTTGCTGCGACCACTACCAGGGGGAACGGCAGAGGAACGCTTGCGAAGCAGCGTGCTTGCGAGCGGCGTCTTTGATGAGCTAAGGGATCAGCATGGATCCTCATTCGATTCCTTCGTGGCCGCAAAGGTAGAGGCTTTGGCAGGAGATCTCCTGAGTGCAGATCTTGGAATTCGTCAGGCGGAAGCTATCCAGCAAGAGGTGTCCGTCGTGATTCACATGGCAGCGTCTGTACACTTCAACTCGCCGCTCAAGGATAACTACAGAAGCAACGTGGAGGGTTCGCTGAGGGTTTTAGATTTTTGCAGACGATGCAAGCACCTTCAAGTGCTTGTGCATACTTCCACCTGCTACGTGAATAGCGATCTCAGAGGCAGAGTGAAGGAGGGCCTTATTCCCCTTCCTTGGGAAACAGAGGACGTTCATCTCGCCGTTAGGCGGCTCATTGACATGAGGGAACAGGTATTTGCGCGATGGCGTTGCTTCTCCCGCATCGGAGATGGCGCGAGAATACTGGAGGGTGGGGTGTGGGGGTGCAAGTAAATCGGATGCACTGGGAGTGGTGACAACGATGCTGATTGTGGTCGTCTAGTGGGCATGCAAATAGGCTGAGAGAGTGCTTGTGGACGCCTTGCAGACTGCATGCTTATTATCAGCATGGACAGACACACATCTCCCCGTATTCATGGATGCATGCAGCAGCGTACATGCCTGCGTCTCCGCGTGTGTAGATAGACAACGCCTCTTTTTGCAGTTTTTGAAGCATTTTTCACATCTTTTTGAACACGAGAGACTCTGCTGCGGTATACTTCAGGGCAGCGACGATGCGGCGAACTTTGAAGGCATGGAGAAGCAATTGCTGGGACGTTTCCCCAATACCTATGCCTTCACCAAGAGACTGTGTGAGGCGCTAATTACTCGCGAGTGGCAATTAAGAAATGACGAGCCGCATCACGGCCAGCCCATAAAGCAGCAGCGAAGCGTGCTAGGTGGCGACTCGGAGCCTTTCCGTTTTCCCATCTGCATCTTAAGACCCTCCATCATTGGATGTGCGTACAAGCACCCCAAGAGAGGCTGGGTAGATAACGTCAATGCCACAGGCGGCATGCTGCTCCTCTGTAAGTGCGCATCCATGCATGCATGCATGCGTCAGTTTCCTCTTTCCCTTTGACCCCAGCGGATCCAGAGGGCCTTTTCTCTTGAAAACGAGAGAGGATCTCATGAGCTGTGAATGTGTGAGGAAAATGCGCAAATCTCGTTCATGCATGCATGCATGCATGGCCATTTCTCAGGTGCACTAGGTATCTTGAAATGCCTCCCCGCGAACCCCCAGTTGATTGGCGATCAGGTTCCCGTAGACGTCGTAGCCGACTCGCTGATTGTATGTGGAGCCGCAGTTGCTGCATCGAACGCTGCACTGATCAACAAGTACCACTCTGCAGCGGCTGCTGCAGACGGGGTAGCGGCTACAGCCACACAAGCCGCAGCAAAGCATGTCGACCCCAACTGCATGCTGTGTCCAGTGCAAGTGCCGCCTCCTTTTACGCACGCATCTGTAGCCGTAGCTGCGTCGGCTGCAGCGCCTGCCGTTGCTCCCGAGAACGCACGCGATTTGGAGGAGGAAGCAGCGGCAGCTGCAGCCGCAGGAAGACCAGGCATATACGTCATTCACAGTTGCACGAGCGACATAAACCCCACATACTGGCGAGACCTCCTGATTCACGGGAGAGAATATAACATGCTCTGCCCCTACTACTCGCGCCTGAGACGACAGCTACAGTCGCCCTACTTCGATACTGACTTCAAGCAGTTCCGACGGTAGGCCATGCTGCTGCATGCTGCATGTACCCCTGCGGGGGATTCTACATGAGCTATTTAAAAACGCAACATGAACTCGAAAAAAACACGACATGAACTCGAAAAAAAAATGAACTCGAAAAGAACTGATGCTTTCTATGACGCTTTCTAGGCGACTTCCTTCATGCCGCCTCATAATGCTTTTTGTTTTTCCTGATGTTTTCTGATCATGCGGATGGTGTCTACATGAGGCCGCTGATGCCTCTGTTCTGATGCTGTTTGAACTGTATGAACTTGCGTATGTCATCGTTGCTCTTTCGTCTTTTTGGTTATGCCTGCCGATGAAGGCATCTACTGCGCTCTTTGCATGTACAGGCGCTTTTTTATCCAACAAAAACTGCCGGGAGCCGTTGCGTCTTCCGTTGTGTCGAGCATCTTGCCTGCTTCCTCGAAGGCCAGCCGCGGGGTGTCTTTGTTGTACTCCGGCCTTCTCAAGGCGGAGAAGGCAGCGGAAGCGCTTCACCACTTTTCATACCAAGAATGGATTTTTGAACAGCGCAACCTTCCACAAATGCAGCTCATGCTCTCTCCGGAGGAGCGATCCACGTGGTTCTTGGGTGTACAAGACATCGATTGGAGAGAGTATATTCACTACTTCTTCTACGGCATCGCCAGATGGCTGCTTCGGGAACCTTCAGGTATGAGCGCGGATGCATGCAGCGTGCTTGGTACCCCCTGTAGCAGAGAAGAAACTCAAGAACGGGGGAGGGGGGAGGGGGGAGGCGAGAGGCTGTAGCCACATATCCGCGCAGGGGTGCTGCGTCTTCGCGCTCTCGGGCCGTTTTTTTCCTCTGTATACGTCTCACAAGTCGCGAGGCAAGGGTTTAGCAGCTGTCTATACAGCTAGGCGCATTTGCACCACTAGATTTAAGGTCTTCAGAATCCTAGCCATCCGATCAACGGCGCACAGAGGCCCCTTGCTGCCTGCACTGCACGCCGCGCAGCACACAATGCCTGCTGATTATTTTTTCACAAAAATGCATGCTCCCGGGTTGCAGCAAACTTGAAGGGGGCTTAGCTGAGCAGTCGTGTTCTTCTGCTGGACGCTTCGCTGAGGCCTTTGATGGGGCTATATATATATGTATATGTATGTGTATATATATATATATATATATATGTATGTATGTGTATATATATATGTATGTATGTATGTGTGTATAAATATGTGTGTATATATATGTATGTATGTATGTGTATATATATATATGTATGTATATATATGTGTGTATATATATGCATGTACATGCATGTATGTATGTGTGTATATATATATATATGTATGTGTGTATATATATATATGTATGTACATGCATGTATGTATGTGTGTTTATCTATATATATACATATATATATATGTATGCGCATACATATGTATATAGATATATATGTATGATGCTTTCCCGCTTGTTTAGCTGAGTTGCAGTCTTCCCCGATTGTGTATATGCAGGTCTGGCTGCTGGTCAGTGCGTTTGTGTGTACATGTCTGCGCAGCGTGCGAGCCGCCTTCCCCGCCGCTGCTGTACATGGATGCTCTGCAGCGTTACTTGATGTCGACGCCCCTTACGCCACCCACCTTCTCTTTGCCTTCTCCGGCAGGAGTGCAGTTTGTTTTGGCTGCTCCCCCGCTGAGGCCAAGCCCTAATGCGGATTCGATCGAGGCTTTCGTGCTGCAGCATCCTGATTTGCAGCCGTTGATGGCAAGGCTGGCTGCTATGCGGCTGCAGAAGAGGAAGAAGCGAGGCCCCTTGCAGCGTGCGTCGAGGCGTGTATACACATATATTCAAATTCCGCGTGGTCGCCGAGTCGAGGTGGTGGGAAGAAGGGCAAAAGGGGGTTGCAGTGGGGGTAGTGGAGCGTACAGAACGCTTGTTCTTCCGTCAGGATCTACTTGGCCTCCTTTTATTTTGATGGGCATGCCTCTGCAGAAACGCCGGAGGAGGTGCAGCAGGAGGTGACTGAGGAGGTGCGCCGTATGTACACTGGGATGGCTGGCAGCATTCATCCTCATGCCATCGTTTTGCTTGCCGGCCTCTTTCACCAAGCGTTCTTTAGGCTCTTCGACCGCATCATTGTCGAGGAAACACACATGCAAGCCTTAAAAAAGGCTATCCAGACTTCCCCTGGACCTGTATTGCTCTTGCCTACCCACAGGAGCTACATGGTGAGAAATCGCATCTGCATCGAGGAGCACCGGGTAGAGGCATCCCTCCCCCCTTTTTAGGGGCAAGAGCTGCTCCTCTGCTCTCCGCTTTGCCGATTCGAGTCTTTCCGTTTGTGTCTGACTGTGCGTCTCTCTGTGGATACATGCCTGGGTAGGTTTGTGCTAGGGATGCCCCCGTCTGTGCGTCTCGCTCCTTCTCTTCGGCTCGTAGATGCCTGTACAGACTGGCGGACGGGAGGCAGGCTGCGAGGTGCCGCGACCGTGTTGTTTCGTAGATTTGGGGCTGCCACACTGCAGAGCTCTTGATGCCGTTGCTCTCGCTTTACGCTGACTAGCAGCGAAAGGGGAGAAAAGGCATTTAACGGGGTTCGGCCTTCACAACTATGTCTCTGTTGCTGCTATCTATACATATATACATATGCATGTATCTACATATATAAATACATATATATCTCTGCGCCGAATTTTTGTGTCCGCCTTCAGGATTTTCTTCTAGTTTCCTACGTGTGCTTTACTTACGGGATACCGCTGCCCTTTATAGCGGCCGATGAGGCTTTCGGCTCGATCGCTGTTGTGCATCGTGTGTTGCGGCGTGCGGGGGCTTTCTTCGTGGTTCGCGGAGGCAGCAAGGCCAAAGGAGAAAGGCAGGAACAAGTGCTCTTGCAGAAGCTGAGGCGCCTGCTGCTCAAGTTTTACGTGGGATGCGTTGCCAGGAGATACGGCGTTCTGGAGGTCTTCCTGGAAGGCGGCCGAAGCAAAACAGGCGAGGCTTCTCTCTCCTTTGGCGTAGTTTTTTTTTCGGTCCTCTTGCACGGTCTTTGAGGCTTCCCCTACAGCTGGGGTGCTCTTTTCCGAAGAAATGGATGCGTAATATGCCTGCCTTTGGGGAACGTTTCGCCCAGTGTAGCCTCCCGAGAACGCTTTGAAATCCTGCTGCTTTTAGCTGGCGCTGCGTTCGCGTCAGACGTTTCTCTACCTTCGGCGTATTTACGTTTCTGTGTATGGGGGGGGCCATAATGTCAATACAGATACACAGACACACTTCTTCTTGCGGAAGAGGACAGAGAGTTTATTGGAGGGTGCCGGGGAGGGGTGTCTTGACGTTGCGTGTTTCGAGGGTGACTTTTTTGGGCTTTGTTCGTTCCGTGACGCTTGTCTTCTTAGGCCTCATGCTTCCCCCCAAGACAGGCATCTTGAGCCACATCGCGGAAATGCTGCTAGATGGCACTTCTATAGATGTCACCTTCGTGCCTATGGCGATTTCCTACGACAAGGTCCTCGAGGCAGAAACCTTTCCTCAAGAGCTATTAGGCGAGCCTAAGAAGGCTGAGGTGTGTCTCTTTCTTTCTCTTTGTCTCTTGCTTTCTCTCTCTCTCTCTGTCTACGTCTGCCCGTATATAGGTCTGCCTGTGCTTGCTCTTGCGTCTGTCGGTAGAAGCAGCACCCTAGCTCCCAGTACAGATGCATCTAAAGGCATTCGTGCAGCGTCAGCATGCGCGCAAGAGGGGGCACTGTATAGTTCTCTGCATGCATCCTGCGTGATGCATGCATGCATCCCTTTTACCTGCTCTTTTTCCTGACTGCGGAAAAACGATTTTCCCCCTTCTCCACCCCCCTCCCGCCATCACCAGCGCCAGCACAAAGCTGCCCTGGCAGTGTGTTTTTTTGAGAAGGGGGTCTTAAAATGAAACTCCCACACATCACGCTTCGCCAGTTTTGTCTGGCGTCTGTCACAGGCTCTGAGTCGTGTGCTGAAGGCAACGCGACTGCTTGCAGACAAGTCGTATCACCACAAACTCGAAGCCGGTCCAGGATCTAAAGGATTGCCTCCCCAATTCGGTCCAGGGTATAGGCCGCTTGGCACCGCAAGCATCAACGTGATGACGCCTCTGAGCTTCAGAGTCAGTCGCACTCTCCTCCTTGCAGTCTCCTGCTCTCTGTCATTATCCAAGGCGCCTTCTGTCTTCTGCCTGCTGTCTTCTGTCTCCTTCTTGTGCCCTCTTGTGCCTGCTACTGTCTTCTTCTGCCTGCTGTCTTCTTCTGTCTTCTTGTGCCCTCTTGTGCCTGCTGTCTTCTTCTGCCTTCTGTCTTCTTCTGTCTTCTTCTGCCTGCTGTCTCCTTCTGCCTGCTGTCTTCTTCTGCCTGCTGCCTTCTTCTGCCTTCTGTCTTCGCCTGCCTGCTGTCTTCTTCTGCCTGCTGTCTCCTTCTGCCTTCTTCTCCCTGCTCTCTTCTTCTGCCTGCTCTCTTCTTCTGCCTGCGCACTCCCCGAGGTCAAAAGGGGTGCCGCCTAAGAATCTCCTTGTACATCCAAATGCATGCGTGAGCCACTGCGCTGTTGCTGCAATCCCCCCAGGAATATCTGGTGGCCTATTGGAATACAGAATCGTCTCTGCAGCCGCTGCTAGGGGCCCTTCAGCAATCCACCGTTTCGCCGATGGCGCAGTTTCACAATCTTCCGCCACTGATGGGGCAGCCATGCCTCGTGTCTCCCGGGAAAGGAGAAACGGTACAGGAGGCTTCACGAAGCGAGCAGCAGCAGCAACTCGATCCTACGCATCCAAAGAGCTATCCAGCTCTCAGAGCCGGCGGCAAGCTGCCTCCTATTTCCCAAGATCTCAAGCGCAAGGTGGGCTTTAAAAGAGTTCTGTGCTGCTGAGTTCAAGAGTCGCTTTTGAAGGCAGCCGCCTTGAGTCGCATGCCTCTGTCCAAAAGCCGCTTTCTAAAAGGCCCTCACGTAGAGCTAAAGGTCCCACAAAGAGACAGGCATACACAGAAACAAAGAGAAACAAACACACACGGAAACACACATGCAGAAAAACACAGAAACAAGCACACATGCAGAAACACGTACAGAAACACACATACAGAAACATACAGAAAAATACAGAAGCAGCCACACCCAGAGACAGATACAGGAAAAAAACATAGAAAGACTTCCACAGCAACAAACATAGACAGCCTTAGCGAATATGCAATGCGTGTTATGCCACGGAGTGGGGGGTGGGGTTGTTGTTATAAATGGGTTTGTTTGATGGAGCGTACGCGCAGCTGCACAGGGGTCAATGTGCATGCGGTGGTAATCGTTGCGGGTCCTGTAGGTTGTTTGCGGTGTCTCGAATTGGATAATGGATAAGCTGTCGGAGGGTTTGTACGTTACACCGACGGCTTTGGTTTGCACCATTCTCGCGCTTCACCGAGATGGCATCCGAGAGGAGGACCTTGTGAGTGTGTGTAATGCGTTCCGCCGTGAAGGTAACGTCCACGGAGTGGGAGGCGCTCAGGTGTCGTGGACTGGTGTACAGACACCGGCATGAAGGCACACAGGGGAATGAGTAGATGCGTGTGTGGAATACAGGCGGTCGCGTGTATCGGCAGGTTGCGCAATGTCTTGCGACTGTGTTGCATGCTATATGCCGCAGATATCGCAAGTGGCGTGGCTGCGAGACGAGTTGCTCGCTCGAGGGGGTCTCCTCAGTCCCTGCATATGTGGGTTCTCGTACGAACCTTCTGCATGCGTTCGGACAGTGCTGGGAAGATATTTGGATGGAATTGCGGAGAGCAAATGCGGAGGCTGGCGGGTAGCCTCAAGGTATGGCGGAGAGGCTTTTGACGCGCAGGGGGCACCCCTTAAAGGGCAGCTTCCTCGGTTGTTGGTGGCTTTCTACCGCAATCAGTGCATGCACGTGTTTGCAAACGAGGCGTTCGTAGCAGTCGCAGTTACCGCGTGCAGCGGAGCAGCTGCCTGGACCGAGGGCGCCACGATGGACGAAATTGTTGCCAGCACACGCTTCCTGCTCAAGCTCATGAGCGACCACTTTGTGTATGCGGGAAAAGTCAAGGAGGACGCGATTGACAGTGTGAGCTTCTACACACAGCGGAGAGAAATGTATCTAGGGTTTTTTTCGTGTGTATGTACCTCGCCCTCTCGCTACTGCAGTGTCTATCTACGGGCTGGAGGGGCACCTGCGGAGGGGTTATCTGTTATTTGCACTCAGATGGAGAGGCATTTGGGGTCCTTTGCACTGCATGCTTTTGTATCAGGTTGTACTGCTCATGGAAAAGCGGGGTATCCTCGCGAGGCACAGCGGTAACGGCGGATCACAGCCCCCCCGGTTCTCCCTGAATCGCCAACAAGAGGCGCTGGTATTGCTGATTTGCAGCTTCTTGTGGCCCTTCGTGGATAGCATGTGGGCTCTTGGAAATGCGCTATTTACGCTCCAAGTGCATAGCAGTGGTGGTGAGCTACAGCACCTGCAAACGCAGCATCATTTGAATGCAAATACACTTCAGCGCGGTGCAGTTCAGGACTGGCGTGCGTGCAGAGCGTCACGCTTCTCCTGTGCTAAGGCTGATACCATTTTTGCACTGTAGTGGATAGGGAGGCAGGCAGCCCGTGCTGGCGGCTGGTGACACCTCGTGGCTTCTTCTTGGGGTGATAGTTGTGCTTGCTATGGTGGCGTTTCTTGTTACTCAGGGGTTGCTCTCGCCTGTGCAGCGCGTCAGCTCAAGAAGCATCAGCTGGTGGCTCGCGCTCACTGGCTTGCCGATGGACTTTGCAAGCAACGCATTCTTGTACGTCTCGAATCGCTTTGAAGCGAAAGGGAAGCGGTATTTTTTTGTCAGTGATGGAAGGAGGGCTGAGGGTGTGCGGGAGGCCTAGTGGTGAGGTGAACTTCCCAAGGGAACGCTGGCTACTGCTTTTCTAGTTCGTTGAGTAACCGAGTATATTTTTTGTAGCTAGGAGTGATAAGATGTGTGCAAGCCGCTATGTCGGGACTCTGATAGTGTTGAGAAAGCCTGTGGCGGTGAATGTGAGTGGGCAGACGTGCGCTGGAAGTGCGAGTTGTCATTGCAGCCGTTTTATGAAAGCTCCTCCTTCCCGACCATCAGTCGGGGAGTTGAGGGCTTTGTTGCTCTCGGGGTTCTCCACCGCACTGGCAGTGCATCAGAAGAGGCATGCGCGAGTGACGCTTTGCTGGAACTCTCACCAGAGTATCGCGAAGAGGCGCAGCTTCAGGTTGGTCATGGCTACGAATCCCCGGTGCACAAATTTTTTCCAACCCCCGTTTCCTAGTTCATCTCACTTAGCGCGTTGTATCTCTTCACGGCGACAGCATTCTCGCAATCTGCATGAAAAATCCAAACTTACTGGATGATGTCGCCTTCGTTTTCGCAGGCCCTCGTAAACAGAATCCACAAGTTCAGACGTGCTTTCTGTTTTGATGCATCACAGCCGGATGCGCTCCCCGCCAAGTACGCCGATCGCTATGTTTCCCCCACCCAGCAGCCTAGTCCAAGCGATCTTACAGTGCACTTTTTCTAGATATGCCTACTGCATGAATAAAATCATGCGTATGCTCGTGTGCGGCCGATGCTGGTTCAGAGGGCTAACTCGCCAATCCTTACTTGCATCCTTCCCCATCTTTGCGCGTATGTAACGCCGGACCATGAGCTGCACAACGCCTTTAATTTTGCCGTGTTTTATTGGACGTTTCTGCAACTAAGAACGGCACTATTTAATGAGAGGCTCGGCCAAGGGGCCAGAAGGACCCTGGCACCAGTTTGCCATGGACGAGACAGTTGACTCGTTGATGAATAGGACTTAATTCCTTGTTCATCGAAAACTAATTTTGAAAGGAATCGTCCTTCTCTTTTGTGGGACAATGTGCAGCTTGCCGTCTGACAGCTGTGGTCCTGCTTTAGAAAACGCACCCGCAGCAGCTCCTGCGGCATTCGCAGTGCCTCTTCTGATTAATAAGCCTTTGCCTCTTTGCATGGAGAGATATTCGCGCAGAATTCGTTTGTTTGCGAACTGCCCTTATTGATGTACAGTACATTGGTGCACAGCCATCGAAAAACTTTCAATAATCTGCCTCTCCAGCACGTGTCTTGCAGAGGAATAACGTCCTCTTACAAATGGCTTTGCGACTCCACGCGAATTGTCAAGATGCTCTCTAGAGAACACTTTCTCCAGAGCAGAGGGCACACTCGTTCCTAGTGGAAGACCCGTAGGATGCTTTCTGTACACATGATACATTGCTACAGCCAAAACTCCTAGAACGCTTGCCAAATCACAGCACATCTTCAGATGTCCATAGCCTATTGGCATTTTGGCGGAAGGGCCCTGGAACTCCGTAGTGCAACCAGCGAACTACGCAACCGAAAGTTGAACAGCATCATAGGCACTCTACAAGCATCCGAACGCTTAATCAGTTCGGCGGAGGAAAATTGTGGATCGGACAAAACAAAGTGCTGTTTTGCAAAACTAAAATTCGTTTACCGATAACTGCAGACCGTGAAATTAGGAGAGTATGCCAGTGCCTGCAGTGTGCGTACGCGCTGCGTGGCGCCTTCGCACAGAAAACTGCCCCGGTTTGTGGGCATCCGTCCAGCAGGGCACTCGCATGTTTGTGAGCGCGAAGCGTGAAAGGAGCCTTATGAGTATTCAGAATGCCATCAAAGGTTTGCGCTTGATCAACACACAGTGACAGTACATATGAATAGCACTTCATGGCCATATAGATTGTAAATTGACGCCGTGGGGCTATACACTGGATATTAAACGTGTGTGGACCGCTACCTCGTCCGCCCCTGAAACAAACTTCCCCTCATTATTTTGCCTCCAGCAGGCCGAAGAGTTTTGCACCTCCCCAACCAAAAGTAAGCTGTGGTGCTTACGACGCATGTTACCGTAAAGCTTTTACCCCTGGGCGTATGCATGACTTATTAGGTGTAGTTTATAGAGAACCAGAGTGCCGAAGCGTCGATGATAGTAGTAATTCATGCAGATGTCTGCCCAGACGGCCAGGCCAGGAAAGTGCCCACCGGCAGTCGATCCGCTCCAATTTCAAAATATGAAGCGTGGAGAAACACAGTCAGCGGAGGATCAGGAGCAGCGTTTCCATGTGGCTTTGAACAAATAGACTAATCGGCATCATGGACTGAGAAACTATACTCTCCGCAGTGCTTTACAGTGAGGCGCCCGTCGGAGTCCATGTCTACCGATCGCACTGGTTTAGGCTATAGCTTATTGCGCCGATTTACGCGAAATGGCTGCCATCGATGCGGTGAAAAAACGCATCCGCAGTCCCTTATGCTCCCACGCACGTTAAAAGTGCCTCTACAGAAGCCCGGATTTGGGTGTCAACCGCCAGGGTTTTTTTTGCATGTGTCATAATGAATATATGTAGCCAGGCTGAAAGCCTGATTCTCCACCGTTGGCGGTCATTTTACGAAAACGGGAAGTCACAGAAAAGGCTAGGAGGTCGAAGCTATACACTCTAGAGACTGGTACAAGTTCTCCTATGTTCTTCGGTGCAGCGCGGCATGCGCAGCTGCCCTGGCGCTTCCAAGTACAAACACAGCCCCTCTTCAATAGGTTTACGACGAAACGGTCTGTGGATGAGGGACGTCAGAACGATCGAATGGACAGGGCTGCTCGCGCTGTCTGTATGGTCGAATGTCGAAGAGAAAGCAGCGCGACTCCGCACGGGCGGCATCCCCTACGACACCAATAAGGAGATCCGCTGCAGTAAACAGCCTGCAAGGACAGTGGACACAATGCCACTCGAAGGGCCCCCCGTTTTCGGTTTTAAAGCAGCAACGAACAGTCTTCGATGCACAAGATGTCTAGGAAGTACGCCAGACCTGTGGTTCATAAAAAGGTGCTCCTCCTACACTGCACTTGACCACATTTGAGAATTCATCCACATAGATTCACAAACATCCGTTTCTACTTCAAAGGCTTGTGGAGACGCCTTACTTTTCCTTGTGTGTTACGAATACCGACTGAATCTTGTTGTTTCCTGATATCTCCCGAATCAACGCAGCAAGGCGGCCCAGGCGCGTCCTGTCCAGATGCGCGTCAACTTCGTCGAGTAGCAGAAACGGAACCCTCTGAAGATTCGACACGTGTATACTTTAGTTCTAACACTAAACCTCTGCTCATGCTTACCGCCACGTGTGTCGCGCGGCTGCCCCAGTCTACAGGGAGATCCCCGGGGCAGGCCGCATGGCACTCGGTGTCTGGACAGCAGCACATTCCAGCAGGACGAAACGGCAGCAGCAGAAAGCGGCATCAGGCATGTCGCCTCCCCGTGCTAGAATGGTGCATGCGCGTTGTTGGTGACAAATCGAACTCGTGGCTACACTGCGAGGATGCACCGCAGGAGGCGCAGCTCACGGGATTGAACGAGGAGAGTGCAAGGGACAAGGCAAGACCTGCAAGGTGTTGCTCGCCACCACTCAGCTGCCCGAATTCCATGAAGCGCTTTGTCGGATACTTGCACACCATCAAGACTCCGCTGAAGACACAGTCAGTAGTCACAGGCATGCAGCTCGAGTAGGGGTAGCAGGAGCGCAGGCTCTCTACGGCAGCGGGGTGGTGCTGTTGTGCAGCCAATAGCGAGAACAACGCCAGTAGACGCCTCCAGGCTAACCAGTTGAAAGGCTCTTCGTCTCTTGCAAGGGCTGTCGAGCTTTCGAGGTCAAGAAAGGCTTGACCAACGACACAGTCGAACTGATGGCGTTGGTGGGGAGGCTGCTGCTGCTGCCACGGCTCCATCGAGTCGTCTTGCAGCATCAACAAGTTGTTGGAGCTTTCCTGATGAAGCTCCTGCTGATCCTGTAGAGGCCCTCCGGCAGATAAGTGGGCAAATATGAGGGTAAGGACCTTCTGACAGTGGAGGAAGCAGCGCATGAAAGCGTTCTTCCGGTTGATACGCAAAGCCTTTAGGTCATCTTCTGCTTGTGTTGCCGCAAGACGCTGCGACTGCTGAGCCTCCTCTTGCTGCTGGAGCTGTGTCTTCACTTCCTCGAGCTTCTGATCGACCTTGAAATTCGGATTCAGCTCGCGTAGTTGCTCCTGCAGCTGCTGTTGCTGCTGCTGCAGGCTTGCCAGCTCAGCGCGCAGCCGCGAGGGAGTCTCCAGATGCCGTTCAAAAAGCTGCATGGGCAGCACACAGTCAACGTATCACAGATCGCCGCTGAAAACGCTGGCAGGTGGTTGCTCCTTGCACATCCGCCTTATGAATTTCAAGAGTGTCTTGATTGAGTGCCTTTTCTCCTGCCTGCTAGCACAACCTATGCCGCTCCCGCTTAGAGCTGTTCGCACATGCGCTGACTGCACACGCAGGAGAAACACGTTCTCGCCTTACCTGCCGAAGGTTGGAGGGGAGGGCGTTCCAGTCCATCGAAAAGAAAGCGCTGAGGCTGGAAAAGCTGTCTGGCTGGTGCGAGGCTTCGGATGCAGAGAGAAACTGTTGTACATCGGACCACGATCCACGCTGAAAAAGCAGACATTTGATGCTCATCATGCAATTTAAACAGGGGCAGATGTGTCTCTTCCGTCTCCCTCCCTTCCTCAGGCCATACTACTACTGGAGCAAGTCGCTCAAGGGTAGGCGCCTTGCAGCTCCTACCTGCAAGGGCAGCTCTACGCCAAGTGCATCAGCCTGCCTCAATACATGAACCGCTTCTGCATACTGTTGCTGCTGTTGCTGCTTCGCTGCGACTGCTGCTGCCGTTGCTGCTGCCTTCTCCCGCAGCAATCGATCCGAATCGTCTCTCAGTTGCTGCAGCTGCCCCTCTACTTCCTGCAAAGCCTTTTGCTGCTGCGTCTGCTGCTCGACCCTCTCGTGGTGCTGCTGCTCTGCGGCTTCCAGCTGCTGCTCGTATTTGGCGAGCTGCTGCGTCAGGCTGTCACGTAGGTTCTGCTGTTTGAGCTCTGCACCTGCAGCCTCTGCTGTCTCCGTGGCATCCTGCAGACGGTTACGGCAGTCCTTCAGCTCCGCCTCGAGCCGCAGCTGCTGCACGTGAAGCTTCGCAGCAAGGCTTCGCTGCTGTTGCTGCTGCTCTCGCTCCAGCAGAAGATCGCGCAACTCTGCCTGCGACAGTTTAAGCTCCTTGGAAAGCCTGGCCATCGCGGCTGCCTGCGCATCGGCGGAAGCCTCTTGCAGCTTCGCATGCAAGCACACACCAAAGCGCAGGAGACGGTAATAAATAAGTGCATGCGTTGCGTCTTTCTGGCATACATGCATGCTAGGGTGGTACAAGCTGCACCAAAACGCAGAGAAGCGAGGATGCTCGTGCTCCTGGAGTCTTTTATTCAAAGGGCCTCTTGCAGACAGAGAAGTTCTTCGAAACACCCCGCAAGCAGCTTGCTTCATTGGTATATATATATATATACATATACATATATACATATACATATATATATGTAGTCCTCTACCTACCTCCTCAACTTCTTTTGCGAGGGTTGCTGCACGCTGCTTTTGGATGTCGCATCGCTCCCTCAGTTGGGCGTGCTGCTGCAACAGCTGCTGCAGCTGTTGCTCCTGCTGCTCTTGTTGTTGCTCCCACGCTTTCTGCTTGGTTTGCTGCTGGAGCGCTAACCTGTGCAATCTGTCTAGCTGCTGCTGCCGCCTCTGAGAAATCTCCGATCCACCGCTCTGCAGAAAGAAGGATGCCACACCGCAAAGTAGCCAGCACACCAACTTCCAGAGATCTCCGGATGTGTGTGTGTGGAAGGAGTCTGAAAGGACATGACATACATGCTGCTCTCAACGCTCCAGCAAAGACTAGGCAAGTCTGCCCGCTTCCCCTCTTTTCTGTGCTGTATACTGCCCACTTTGCACCGATTCTCCCCCCTGTGGCTATCATAGAACCACCCCTGGCACGCAGAGAGCGCATGCTCAAATGCATACACATACATACATACACACATACATATATACACACATACATACACATACACATACATACACATACATACACATACACATACATACACACATACATACACATACATACATACACATACATACATACACATACACATACATACATACACACATATATACACATACATACATACACATACATCTATACACACATACATACATACATACACATACATACACATACACATACATACATACACATACACATACATAGATACACATACATACATATACATACACATACATACATATACATACATACACATACATATACATACACACATACATACACACAAATATACCTCGAGAATATCAATCTTGTGAAGCTCCTTGTGGATTTCCTCTGCTCTGCGCAAGAGTTCGTCATGCTGAAGGGCATGCATTCGGCCTGTGGCGTTGGGGATAGCCGCTGTTGCCGCACCAGAGTCGATGGCGTAAACTCCGCTGTGCTGCAATCGTTCTCCCTCCAGCGAAACAAACCTAAACTTGCTGAAGGCAGGTGTTGCCTTTAGCTGCTGGGCAACAATGAGGGAGGGAACAACGATGCAGTCAGACAAGACGAACTGCGATCCCACACAAGCATTTAAAAAGGATCACAGACACGCCTATATGTGCATATGCGCGCATCCTCGCCACGCATGCGTGGTAAGATACATCAAGGCTCCTTGAAAGAGCAACCCTCTGAAACACACTGATGGCTTGAGAAGCCATCAGTGTGTTTCAGAGGGTTGCTCTTCCCGCACAGCGCCTTTACGCGTGTAGGTGGTGGACATGATGCAGGTGTAAAAGTTTCTGATTGCGAGAAAAATTTCCGTGTGCTGCCTGCTGCTGCACACATGGGAAGGGGGGAATAGCGTGGATAGAGGCTGCTTTTCACCATGCTTACAGAGGACCTCTGAGCAGGCATGCGTGTTTTTGCACGCAAAAGCAGGGAGCGAGCAGATAGCGAGCAGAGAGTGAGCAGATAGCGTCTGCGATAGTGTGGGCTCTTGTGCAACACGGAAGGAGGCAATAGCCATGGCACTAGGCGAAAAAGCCGCCTCCACATGCATGCAACAACACGAGAAATCCGAACTTACCTCAACAACAGCTCTCAGCTCAGAGTCGCATGCCACACAGTCCACAGCCCACCGACACTGTGGAGGTAAACTGTCGCAGTTTGGAGGCTCAAAGAAGGCGCCCCCTTCACTGGAGATTTCCGGCTGTTCATCGCTGCTGCAGCGCGATCGTCTCTCCCGCAGTCTATCCAGCGGCAGAAAGTCCACTGCTTGAAGGCGGTTGGATCTCAGATGTTGAATGGCTGCCTGCGTGCAGGAGTGTGCGAAGAATCCAAGAGACGCGTGTAGAGCATCCATGCAGATCAGTACAGTAGAGATGGGTGTATTTGCGGTTTGACAGCGCGATTTTCACACACATTCACATACAGACATAGACACACACAAACACATACAGACACAGACACACAGACACACACATACACCCAGACCAACATACAGACACAGACACATATGCATGCATGTCTGCTGCGAGGGAATAGCGGCTGCTCCTCTGCAGCTTTGAGGCGAGTCAACGGCCCCGAGTATGCATGCGTAGGGAAGCCATCACTAAAACGGCTAGGGCACCATGCCTCCCTGAGAGGTGCCAAGGCTAATAAAGACGAGCCGCTGCGGCATGCGCGTACGTTGGCAGTTGCAACATTCTTCACTACGAGTGCGTTTCTCCATCGGCCGACAGCTGCAGCAACTGCAAGCGCGAATCGCTTGTTCGAGGGGCTGCAACACTCTCCCGCAGTACCATACAACGAATCTTGCAGCATCGCCTTCGTGCGCAGATCTTCATAGACTTGCAAAAGCTGCTGATGCTGATTCGAATCGTGTTGCAAGCCTCGCACGAGAGCCAACTGCTCCTGCAAATCCTTCTGGAGCCTCAAGAGTTCCTCACGGCGAGCTGCGCTTGTCTGCGTCGCGCAGCACATACAGCAGCCAGGTGTCCGACACGCGCTGTTTTGTGGAGGCACACAAAGCGCGCGTACTTTTGCGACGCATGCAAGCTTTAGCGGCTGCGGATGCTGAACAGCATGCGAAAAAATCGGCAGCGGCACGCCATGCAGGCCTGGGGAACAGAGGCAGCTCCCAATTAATGCAGGGGGGAGTCTGAACGCACTCTGGTTTGCTCATGGGCTTCTGCCATAGCCTCCTTGACACCAGCAGCTTCCTTCAGGAGCCGCTGAAGCGTTTCTGCAGCAGCCGTTTGTTTCTGCTGCGCCTCGCTCTGCGCAAGGCACAGCACAGCAGAAAGCAACAGTCTCGCATCGTCAACATCCAGCCACAACACGCTTGGCTTTCTTGCAACTGCTCTTGGTCCTGCAACAGCAAGAGCAAGAGCAGCAGCAGCAAGAGCAGCAGCAGCAAGAGCAGCAGCAGCAGGAGCAGCATCAGCGGGAGGAGGAACTGTCGCTTTTCTTAAAGGCCTTCACAATTTCTCGCAAGCATTTTTTCCTCTTGACCACTCGCTCAGCATCATCATCATGAGGGAAGTCAGACAGTTACGTACTCCCAGTTCTCGAAAACAGGCTATACGTCGTTCAAGTTCTACGCACTCTCTCTCGAGCTACAGCCCAGCACTCAAATCGCAGACAGACATCTTGAACTGTGGCATGCAGCGGCAGGAAGCGTCGATTCTGAATCTGGTCAGCGCATGCGTTTCGGGTGTTTTCAGGTAAGCAGAACAGTCGTTCACGTTGCGGAGGACGCTAGAGATGGCAACCTTGCTGCTACCAGAGCTACCAATGCCCCCACTGGCTGCCTGCTAGCCAGACGTAAGCGTTGCATGCATGCAACGACCAGACGAGAGAGCAAGAGGCTAAACTATGTGCAAGTGCCGTACGATGTCAAGGGCGCTCGTGGCTTGCTGCAAAAGCGGCTTCTTGGTGGCAAGCTGCTGCTTGAGTTCGGCGAGTCTGCCGCTTGCTACCTGCTGCAGCTGCAGCAAATTGGCTTGCTGCTCCTGCGATAGCTTCTGCCGCAAAAACTTTTGCTTCGCTTCCACATCGTCCTTGATACGGTGCTGCTCGTCTGACAGCCGGATAACTTCGGCAGAAAGCTGCACAGATGCCACACACATGCACATGCACATACACACACACACACACCATGCACATACATGCACATACATGCACATACACACGTATACAAAATATACACAAATACACAAAATATCCACAAAACATACACAACGCTGCCGAGAGACCTCCAGTGTTTGAAACTGGAGCACACCACCTCACTTCTCAGCTCCCCGGCATGACAAACTCTTCTTCCTCTACATGCAGGATGGACAGACACTGTGTGCCTCGCTGCCTCTCCCCTATATCTGTGAGCATCCCGCCAGTCTACTCGGGGAATGCTACAGACGAGCTGCTCACCAGGACTTAAGAGTAAACGTCTACAGGAGGCACGGCTGTGCGTCATTCTTACTTCATTTTCCAGATCTCGCAGCTTGCTGCACTCCTGCTGCTTCTGCAGCAGCTTATGCTCTTGCTGCTGCTGCTGTTGCTCCGCGAAACGTAGTCTCTCAAGACATTCGACCATCTCCGCACGCTGTGCAGCCAGACACAGAAAAGAGAGGCAAAAGCACCCGAACTAAGAGATTCCCTCCCTAATCGACGAACAGAGGACTCTTGGAAGAAAGACGCAAAGTGGTCGATCCTCGTACCAGCAGCATAACGGCTGCGCTCTCTCAAACGCATTTAAGCACTTCGTGGCAACATACCACAAGGCTGGTCTTGATTGCCTGTTTCTTTGTGAGGGTTTTTCGCTGCTCTAACTGCAAGGAGACGCGTATTCGCTTTTGATCGGCTGTTTCGGCTTGCTGCAGCTTTTGCTGCAGCTCAAGCAGAAGGGTTCCAGCTCGTGCTGTCTCGGCAGTTTCCAGCTCGTGCAGCTGCGCTGCACGGCGATCCACGACAAAGAGTTGCAGCAAGAGCGACTCGCGCTGGTGCCTCTCCTGGAAAAGAAGCAGGCAGCACGCAACCACAAGAGCGAAGCCATGGCAAAATGCCGAGGAGATCTGCTCTGCAGGCAGGGGAACACCCTTGGCTGCTCTATATCAAAGGCATACTCAGAGGCACCGAGAGCAAGTGCAATCGCCGCAAGTGCCTAAACGCAGAAGCGCCTATCAGGAAAAAAATAGCGCAGCGAAATGAGGGAATAGGGAGGATCAAGGGTGGGGACGAACGAGTTTCTCCTGTAACTCCTTGTACATGTTTACTTCCTTCTTCTGCGCCTGTAAGACTCGCAAGGACGCGAGCAACTGCTGCTTGCTGCTGAAGGCTGCGCGTGCCTCTCTGCGCAAAGTCGCCGCTCGAGCTTCAGCCGCAGCGAACTGCTCGGGCCAGTCCTCGCTGCAGCGCCAGCCAGCCACGCGCGATGCACAAAAACACACCCTGACGTCTCATCAGCAGTTGCCGAAAGTCAGCCTGCCGTTCGTTCTACCCCACTCCAAGTCTGCAGTCTCAATCCTTATGGCCAGAGCCTGACCTGCTACCGACGCGCTCGATTAGTCGTGTAAGCTCAAGCGGGTTCCTCGCCGCAGCCGTCACCGACGAATCACCCTGCGGCATTTATGGAGAGCAGACACGCGAGCAGACGGCCTTGTTTGCCGAGGAGCCGCATGGTGACGCATGATAATTTTAAAATCGTTGGGAAACGGCAAAATCGTGCTTGAGGAGGCCATGGTAACGGGCTGCACTGCAGTTATTTTTGGAGGCACCAGCAGCAGGCAGCAGCGCGAGCTGTACGTACACCAGCACTTCGTACTACCTGTAGCAACATAGAGGCCGCTATTGTATGAGGCCCAAGAGAGAGCCTTTCTCCAAGGATCCGACGGTATTCTTCTGCAGTCACCCGCTTATCATCTACACTGTAAATACTGCTGCTGCTGCCGGAGCTGCCGCTGGTGATCTGACGCTGTAGCACAAGAACCTCCCCCTCCGTGCCTTGGGACGCACGGCGGCGGAAATGCAGAGACACTGCAGTGCTGCATGCAAAAGCACACAGCGACTGCGCGAATGCCATGCGGGTTGGCATGTCTAGCGCGGAAGCAGTAAGCTTCATGAAATTATAAGCCTGCAGCAGCACCAGGGGGAAGTTCCTTACGGTGGGCTGCCCCCCTCCTCTCCCGCTGTGTGACGAAGATCCATCAGGGCGTTGCTGCGCAGACTGCGGCCTGTTACCCCAAGACCAAAGCATATTGCATCCGCAATGTTGCTTTTACCTGCGCACAACCACAAACGCTTCACACTGTCTGCTGTGGAACCTGTGACGCCTCTTGCCAAGAATGCGGCCATGCCGTGTGGCGCATGCAGTCTGGAGGGGTTTGCAGGGGCGGTGCTCTTAGCTTCAGGCTTTGTTCGTACCAGATCCGTTCGCTCCTATGATGGCGACGCTGCTCTGCAGGGGGCCCAATACATGTCGGCCGCTGTAGGACTTGAAGTTTTCGAGGACCACATATTCCAAGAAGAATCGTGGTTCTGCTGGAGGAGATGAAGGAGAAGGAGGGTGCTGGTCAGCTTGCTGTTGCTGCTGATGCGGGGGCGGCTGCTGCTGCTGCTGTTGCTGCTGTGTCTGCGATGCGTCTTCAAACAAGGAGGCAATAGAGCAGGGGAAGCCAGAAGCCTGTCGAAGCTGCGAGTCGCTGCTGTTCTGCTGCTGCTGCTGCTGCTGCGAGGTCAGTGCTAACCCCCAGCCACCAAACAACGCATGGGAGTCACTGTCCATTTGGCCCACTTGCTGCTGTGGTAGTGTGTCATCCTTGCCGATGCCAAGACTTCCGGTACTTTGTGCCTCCATTTCCTGCATAATACTGCAATACCACCTCTCAAATGCAGCCGCTGTATCAGGTGCAGCAACTGAAGGACGTCTGAGCAGGTGTTACGGATGTCGGCGCTGCCCGCGCTGCATCCTGCACGGTGGCACCTAAATGGGCAGATCAACTAAAATAAGCAGAATTTGAGAAAGCCAATCACAGCGCTGATGAAGGCCAACTGGCTGCCCCGTGCTCCCCTAGGAAAGACACCCGTTGCAGCTGTCGCACTTAAAGGAGCGTAAGCCAAGATGGAAGGCAGCCGAAAACACGAGGTATTCACGCATCAAAAGGAAATAAACCAGTATAGTGGGAGGAAATAGGCCTTCAAGGCGCTTAATTTCATCGAAGAGCAGCGAATGGCCGCCACCGCAAAGAACCACGGCATGTGGAACGCATAGACTATGTTGCCTTAGCCATGTACTGAAAACCGTGACCTCTTCATGTAAGAAGCCCTTTTGTAGCTTTCTTTATAAATTTACGTTGGGACTTGGCCCCATCCTTGATTTTCACTGACTTGCGGGGGTGGGTACAGCAGTGGTAACACCCCTTGCACGGGTCGCTAAAAAGTCCTGATGTCCGATGGGATGCTTCACGGTAATTAGAGGCGTAAACTCATTGGGTGGAAACTATTCATCGGAGATTCCCAGCCTTAAAACTCATGATTCATCACATATTGCGTAGGTGACTTGCAATCGAGTTCCTGTTGCTTGTATGCATGGTCCCTTCTAGGCTCTCCAAAGGATATGATTTGGTCCGAAGTACGATAATAGTTTAAGAAATTCACCTGCATTCTTGTATATTCTGTGACATCTGATAGAATCAGGGTCAAGGTATTGCGGAAGGTAATGGCTTTCATTCCCTGGGGTGCAAATCAGCACTCCTGTAAACAGGGAGCGGAGGAAAGATCTATTGCAGCTGGTCGAGCTACGTCCAAAATGCTACCACCAAACTTGCTACACTTATAATCTACTGAATATGTGGCAGTCTGGCCAGGCGGCATACAGATTTTACTCGCTATTGAAGAGTGTTGGTTCTGTAACGCTTTGCCAGAGGTCTCTGTAGAGAGACACTAAGCTCCGGAATCAAGGCGAACTTAACGAGCAGTTTTCAAGCATCTCTCGTAAGAGCTCCCGCCTTCCCCTGACCCTGTGCCGCAGATTTCCTGACATGGGAGGGGAGAAACTGTCGTGCCGAGCGTGGTTGCACCATGTGAGCGCTCCGAGCCTTCACAGCTGGTTGCACATAAAAAGTAGCTCGCAGTCACACAGCATTGTATTGGGGCAACAGTACACTGCGACAATGAGGCATACGAAGAGAGACCATCCAGTTAAATCTTCACAAGTGCATAGTCAACATGTGTAGTTTAGTAGAACGTGTCTAACTCCAACTTTTCCAGCTATAGGCTCCATGCTGCAGCAGTGTACCTTATGTGCCTGTGCGTACTCCGTGCTTAGATAAACCAGCATCTGGAGTACCCAGACGGGGCAGGTACTGGAGACCGAGATAGTTTTCCTTCCTAAAACCTTGCGAGGTACGGCAAGAAAAATAGGCAGCTAGTGAAAAGATGCACATACCGACCACGCGTGTTTTATTGGCAGGGTTTGGGTCAGAGTGCCTCCAGCAAGAATGCAGGGTGGAATCTGAGGCTCCTTCTGTGGGGTTGCTTGTATGGAGTACTCAAGACTGGATTGCAGTTCGGAAGAACTCTCTGGCAAGCAATGCTGAAACTCGAGAAAACGGCGCTTGGTTCCGTATTGCCAGCATACGTGGATCACAAAGAAAGACGAATCATCTCTTCCAGACCCTCCGTGCACCTCGTTCCTAAACAAGAAGCCCCACGTAAACCCTTTGGGGGCGCCGGTGTCCTGTGAGGAGCCGAACCTTACGAACATTCATTTTTGTTTGGGTATGTATATTTCTTTTCCCGAAAAAACGAATGATGAGTAGGATGCGTGACGTCTACTCATCATTCATAGAACATAGGTTATGCTGCCCAACAAGGAGAATGCGAACAGGCTTCACTTGGAGTAAAGCTTAGTTACTGAGTACTACAGTGAACCGTAGTTGTTCTCAAAGGGAGTGCACTCATCATGTTCGCCCTTACACTACCGGAGTTTTGTGCGTCCCCTGCACCTACATGTAGCGCAACTGGCAGACTCACGAGTTGGGTGTTTTAGATGCTTGTCTTGGAGGCATACCAAAATCAAGTGAAGAGTTGCTGCGTCGCAGAGACCCAGGGGTGCCCTCGTTAGCTGGGGAGGAATGCTTTTCCCAAAAAGACAACAACTAAGTATGGAAGCATGCTAGAAAGCCCGTTTCCTTATCAGTGTCTTTTCGACGTTTTGAGTGTCGAGGGTACAAAAGCTGCTTCGCTTAGCCGCAGCAGGACTCGAAGGTGTATCAAGCGCTGCAGCAGGCAGTGGGAAGGCGTGGCTGACGGTAAACGCCCGCCTATGCATCAATTATTACTTGATGCACGTTTGCACCCCTCGCAAAACACTGATTCCCAAGGCGTCGAATTGCCGATTGCTTCTTGGCATAGTTTTGTCCCAGGTTCGGCCTTTAGTGGTGCCTATCAATTATGCGTATGAGTGCCATCGCTCGAAAGTCATTGGAGCAAGACGGGCCTATCGATGGCTCTATATTCTTCTGTCGTGAAACGGTAGAAATGGCAGGTGTGCTGCAGTATTAATAGCGGTGGCAGCAGCCGCACCAATGTTCGCCGCTCGCAAATGTGAAACGTTTTGGCCACAGGCCCACTCTTCAGCTATAGAAGAGGTTCTCGGAAGCAGAGCTACACACATATGTATGCAATAAAGTTCCAACACATTCCAATAGGTTGGCAGAAAAAGTTACCCTTCTGCTCGTCACGGAACATAGCGTCAGACGGAGAGGACGCCCGTTGGTTCGATGAAAAGAATAAAGCAGCCTGCAAAACCCTTCAAACTAAACAGGAACCCATTATTACGGGCTATTTTCATTTAAGTGCGACAGATTTATGAGAAGACAGTACAAAACTAGCCATTTGCTGCAGCCGCCACAGCGGAATGGGGGCTGCCGATTGTACGCCTGGAGCGCAGGCGCACAACCAAGTGTGTCCCCTTGTACCTCGTGAGTGACCCCCTAGCAAAACGAACCATCTTTAGATCAAGCAACAGGTGGTTCTGAGACTGTGCAGGCGGACTGTTACCTCCTGACGTGTGCAGGCTACGGCTGTCTGAAGTGGAGCCAAAGGAGCAAACACCAGACACAGCCGCAGCAGCTCATAGCGATCTTGTGGATCTCCCCCAAGGGGAAGGCTACGCAGGCATTGCAGCCGCTGAGAAGGAGAGCAAAGCTGGCGGCTTCGATTGTATGAGACTTTGTGCAGCGTTCGCAGCAGCAGCAAGGCAGAGGGCGTAGCTGTCCTGTACTGCACGGAAACACCGGCAGGAAGGCAGCGGCAGCGTCGTGTCAGAGCAGCGGTGACTAAAGAGGAACCTGCTCTTGGCAGCAGGTGCCTAGCTCTGAGAGCTGCGATTGCAGAAACAGCAACAGCTGGATCTGCAGCTGCTTTCGGGATGCAGGCAGCTCAAGATGATGAGTCAGATCCAGCTAGCCAGGGGCATAGGCCGTGAGCGTTTGAATATGTGCCCTTCATTGTGCTCCCGAGCGGCAGGTGGAAACTGAATTAGTGTCAGAGTGGTAATATTGATATGTGCGGGGAACATTGGCTCTTTGCAATCTCTTGGTGGTAGATTGTATTCGATGCAGCCATGCTCCGCTACGCACGCCTAGGGCTTAGTAAGTCGTTTTATGCGCTTTTGTGCTGCAATATGCGTGTTTTATCCAGCGGGCTCTTCGATGCGTTCGTACTCCGGAGTTCCTTGCACCTGCAGGTGCAACAGCGCCACTCGGAGGCAGCCCTCCGCCTTGAGCAGTGTGTTCAGAGCGCTGAGGAGAGCGAGACAGAAGCTCAGGAAGAGGAGGAAACGGCTGCAGAAGCTGCGGCAGCTGCGGCCATGCTGGCTCTCCTCAATGCTCCAGACGCAGCAAAGCTCCTTGCGCATCCATCTGCCATTCGCCAGTAGGACGATCTCCTTTCGAACAAGCTCTGAGGCAGCATCGCACGCTGCAGAGCTTTAAGATCTCCACATGGTTTAGGGGGAAAGCCGCGTGTGCGCCCTATAGCCCGTTCAGCGCTGCCTCACGAAGGCTGTGCGGGGGCAAGGATTTTTTCTGCTGCCGCGCCTTGCTGTCTCTGCAGCATGTGCGTCGGAGGAGGCGTGGACTATTTGACACGAGTGATGGAAGCGTCTGCAAGCAGCTCTTCAGGCCTTGCCGCAGCTCGCCTGTTAGACGCGCAGCCGCAGGAGACTCTCAGGTGAACTGGAAGAGAGGGGGAGGGCGAGAAAAGGGAAGTGCTCAGGCGAGGCGTCCTTCCTGAGATATGTTTTTTCCGAGGGCAGCTTTCTCCAGGCACCGCATTTGGATCGCGGTTGCTTGCTTCTGACGCAGCTATTTAGGCACGAATGAATCGATGCGCGCAGCACGCGTTCGCTTGTGTTTGCTGCTGCTTCGTCCGTCAAACCCGGTAAAGAAGCCTTGCTGCGTGTGTGGCACGCTCAATCACCTGCATCTGAGGGCTTCTTCTCGCACTGGAGCGGCCTGTAGATCTTTGCAGATGAATTTTGGGGGCATGCTTGCACGCGACGGTGTATGGGGGATCTAGAGCTGTGTGCCATGCGTTTTTTGCGCCATAGTTGTCCTTTCAATTGCTGGAATGCCTCTCCCGCATCCTCCAGTGGGTCCGAGATATTTCCGTAGAGGTGCGTTCCCTGCAAGGAAACGTCTCCCCCTGACGCCAAAGTCAGCGAGCTGACTTTGGCGTCAGGGGGAGACGGGCTGGTTGTTTAGGCCGCTCTCTTCCCGCATCCGGCAGCGGCTCCTTACAGGGTCCTTCTGAGCACGCGACACGCCGTCGTACGGCTGTCCATACACCTCGTGGCTTGAGCTTTAGGGGTTAGTAGGCCTTTCTCCCCGCTTCCTTTCAGGTAGTCCAGGCCGCCTCCTCGGTGCATAGATGGGAGCCGAAAATTGTGGCGCACGAATCTCTCTTTCCTGGATTGACGGGTGCGTGAGGGGCTTCATTCTGTTTTCCCTCGCTCTCGTTCTCTCCTCCACAGCAGCGGTGTGCACTGAGACACGCCTGCTTCGCGCAAGATTGGAGTCTTCTTGCACGGACGGTTCAAGACTGGCAGTTGACGGCTTCTGTGTACATGTTGGGAGCCTTCATTCGTTTTGCACTAGGTTCCCAGATGCGTGGATCCGTGTTTGGGCGTTTTTCGCAGAGTTTCGTTTAAGACTGAAAGCCGCCATTGACGGCTATGAGGTGCGTGGTTATTTGTGTTGAGTGTGTGTGGCTGCTGCATGCATGCAAACGTGGTGTCGATTGTTGACGCCTCCTTCCTTCCTGCGGAGTTACGCGTGCGAAGCCTCGCGTCTTGCGACGCGTCCAGCAGTCCTTGGTGTGCGTGTTTGAGTAGAAACGTAATCGGGAGGAGGGAACGAAGCCGTCCCCATGGGGATCCGTGCAAGACTCGCTATCGGATCCGATCAAAGCGGATGAACTGCCGACAGTCGAGGAATACATTGAGGTCACCGTTCGCGCCACCCTCCTTGCCAGCCATTTCCTCAGAGAGCTTCACGGCAGGAACGAGCGTCTCTTGGAATTGTTCGTCAGATCGCCCCCCATCCTTGCACATCGACTCCCTGCTCTGCCTGCTCTGCCTGCTGAGGGAATGTGCAACAACCCGCGCAGCGTTGTAGAGCTCTTGGGGGCAGAATTTCCGTGGAGGAGACATATGGGAGAGGCCTCGAGCGAAGGGGGGAGGAAGGAGGGAGCAGCCGTTGTGGCATGTCGTCGGCTCCTCGTAGCTCTTCGGAAAGCCACTTGCTCGCCTGACTCTCTTTCATGCATGTCTACAGACGGACGCGCAAGCGTCTCCACTCTGCGCTGGGCAGCAGCAGCCGACAACTCGCGCAGCCCCCTGTTGCTCAGCCTTGGGTGCCTCTGGAATGTGTGGCTTGCGTCGCAGTCTTGCGCGGTCCAAGGTGCAGGCAGAGTTGGTGCGGCTGCTGACAGAGATGCAGGTCGACCTCGCGGAAGACGCGCAGCACTTTGCTTTGCCCTTCTATGCCGCAGAAGTCTTCTGCATTGGCTCAACGGATATCGACAAGTGCGTGCAGAAAGCACGCGCAGGCGTTTTTGCAGAGAAACCCCACCCAGTGCCACGAGCAGGGAGGGAGGGAGCAGGGGAGGGAGGGAGCAGGGGAGGGAGGGAGAAGGGGAGGGAGGGAGCAGGGGAGGGAGGGAGAAGGGGAGGGAGGGAGAAGGGGAGGGAGGGAGAAGGGGCGGCACGGCTGGCTGTGTGCAGCATGGACAGCTCGTGTGACTCTGTGGCATTCTGCGTGAAGGGCTTTTCTGTGTGGAGAGGAGACAGCGGAGGCTCGAGACCGTTTCTGGAGCATTCTCAAAAGCGAGCCGCCAGTGCGTTCATTCGTAGTTGAGCTTGGATTGCCTTGGCATCTTGAAGGGGGGCTAATAGGCATCGCAGGCTTGGGGTGTTGTTATTCCTAGGGCATGTTTTTGCTATGATAGTGGCTTGGAGGCCGACTTCGCGAATGCTGCGTGCGGCTCTGCGCTCCGCGCTGTGGGGAGAGGAGGAAAGCTTGGTGACCTCCCTGCATAAACGTTTGTTTGACGCTCTGCTAGTTCTTTTAGCAGGGGGCATGCATGCATGCAGACATGCATGCATGCGGTGTGCGAATGGCCTTGCATGCAGATAAACGCAGTCTTAGCAGGATATTTCAGCAGGTGCTGGCAGTCTTTTCTCAGGAGCTGTCCTCTAGAGGTCCGTCTGCTCCACCCTCGCACGCGTATTGGTGCCTCGCCACAGCAAGTGCTGCCGCGGAGGGGGGTCCCCTCGGCAGATGCGGTCTGTCTGCTCTGTCTTGGAGTGGTAGATGCGACCATTAAAGTGGTAACCAGGAGGGGGGAGGGCAGGCAGGGGTCGCGGGCAGTGCTGTGAGATTCTGCGCGGTGGCTTTGCCTTTTGGCACCGACGACTGCAGGTTTGCGCCTACTTACGCCAGCGGGGAGATGCAGAGCAGCTCCTCTCTACCCACCTCTACAGCAGATCCGTCTCAGGTAGGCTCAAACTCCAAGTAGCGAGATGCCGTTTAGCGCACACGGACTTATCAGTACCGCAGGGCGCTGAATTTAACCTCAGTCAGCCAGCGTCTATGGCGCTTAAAGGCCCTCAGTTTTCCAACAAAGGCACTGCTTTTTATGGCATGTGTTCATGTAGAGCCCTCTGAGGCTCTCGCCAAGCCTGCTTTCAAGGGCTGGGCGTCTCGGGACCCACGCTTGCATGCAAACTTGCGTCTTTGTTTCTCGACACGCATTCACAGATCTGTACAAGGCTCTGATTTGCTCCCACCTGGGGGAAGAAGATACAGTGAGCCAGCCGCCGTTGCGCTCTGGGGTGTGCTGAAGTGGGGTGTGTATGGCCAGTGGGTAGGAGGACCAGCAGGTTATAGGCCTTCGCATTTCACGTTCCCCCTCAAATGTGCTTCTGACGCGCGTCTGTGCAGCGCGTCATTGAGCTGGATAGCATTATTCCACGATTGCTGAAGCTTCTGAGGGTTCACGAAAGGACCTGCCCTTCATCTGCAGCAACACTCCATCACAACGAGGCGCTTCTCGTGAAACTGCGAGAGAGTTTCAACGGAGGGAACCCTGCGGAGGTAGCGGCAGCTGCAGCTGCTGCATCCGCCTCGGCGTCTGCGAAGAATAAGGCCCTTCAACAGTCCATCGCTGCACAGCTCGATCCCCACCTTCCTGTAACGCTCATTATACGGTACCGCTGCACTTAGAGGCGCGAACGTCTACTGCTGCCTTCGTGTGCGCCGAAACGCTTCCTTAGTGCTTTTGGTTTCCTCAATTTCAAACCTTGAAAGCGAAATGCAGCGTCCAACGGCAGCGGCGTGTGTGTGTCATGTCAGTTCGATTATCTGATTCTTGCGCCGGCTCCATGGGGAGGGGGGGAGACGTATTATTATACTCCAATTTAGGATGCAGAGTTCAGGGGAAAGGACGAGGTAGCTGGCACACACCTGTGCCTGAAATGGGCATGCACATATATATATATATATGTATGTAGATACCTATATGTATATATAGATGTATTTATAGATGTATGAAAGCACAGCCTCGAATGTCATACCGGATCTCTTTGGAGTATGTAGGAAGTAGCGAATATTTTGGTGTTTGCGGATGCGCAGCGAACTCATCTTTCAGAGGAGCTCCTTACAGTTCTTTTCTGTTCTGTTGCGTCAGTTGACGTCCGAAGAGACGATGGAGGTTCTCATGGACATGATTCTCTCGAACGTATGTCTTTCCCTGAGAGGCTACAGTAGCTGCCCCTAAAGAGCTGCCTACGAGCAGCTCTACTGAGAAGGCGCGCCAAGAAGTCATATCCTTCTGCTGCCTGTGAAGCTAGACACACGGAGGAGGAGCACGTGGCATTTGGGGTAGGGTCGCGTGAGTTTTGAGTATCCTTTTCTGGGTTGAGGCACTTTTTGGTTTGTTCGCAGTGCGCCAGTTGTCTCTCATCGGCAGTCGCAATTTTGAGCGATGTGCTGAACTGTACCTGCATTGGCAACCCGCTCACATGCAGCGGTCGGAGCTCCCCAGGCGTCAGCAGTACGTTAGGAGACCCTTTCACGCTGCAGCAGGAGACAGTGCAGCGGCTGGGAGGCAGCCTAGAGCACCAAAAGGGGCTGTCAGAGGCGCTGCTCGAGCAGCCGATGGAGCAGCAGAAGCAGCTGGAGGCGTTGCGACAAGCGTGTGTTGCACGCAGTTGTGGCAAGAACGCATGCGATCCTGGGGATGTCACGCCGCAGCAGCTCGAGCGCCAGTCGTCTCTTCTTCCTGCGGAGGATGAATACGAAGACGAAGGGAACGATGCCGATGCGGCACCTTTCGGATCCTTTGAGCTGCCGCACTCTACTCCTTACTTTTCCCACCATTTGCAGCAGTCCGAGCCTCTCGCGCAGCGGTGGCAGCAAGGCCTTGCCGAGGGAGCAGCAGCAGCAGCGGGAGGCACCGCGCATGCCGAAGCTGGCAATAACTCCCCAAGACTCAGCACGCTGAGCAACGACTCCAATCAGCAAGGCCTTTCCGGACGGCTCCCTTTGCCTCCGGAGGAAAAGCGGCGCGAGCAGCAACAGACGCAGCAGAAGCAGCAGCAACGCACCGAAGGAGAGGAGGCAACCGCCCCCGGTAGAGACTTCAGGAGCAGCCAGAAGCTTCCGGAGCAGCTAGGGCAGCGCACTGAGGAAGACACAGAGACAGTTGGAAAAACGCAGCCTTCCAGGCAGTGGGAGGACGAATGCTCGCTTTCCCCCTATTTTCGCCTTCCCCGCCAGCAGAGCAGTACACGGGACTGGCTGGAGATGCTTGAACGAGGGGAATTCGTTGAGCACCATATCGTTCCAAAAGTCCGTCCGCCTTACCCGCATGCATTCAAAGCTTTGCTGTCTAGTTTTGCGGTCCATAGTATAGAGCGTGGAGCACGGAGTCTTTGGTGCATCTCGCGCCTCGTCCTCCGTCTTTTTTTAAATGCGCAAAGCCCTTGTGCCACCTGGGCAGCCTTCGTGTGTACGTCTGTGTGTGTGTTTTGCCGCACAGTTGCCGCAACTGTTGCAGCAGTTGGTCTTTGCCAGCTGCATGCCTCCCACGTGGAGGCTTGACGTAAAACAGGTGCTGTATCCGTGGCAGAAGCAGAAGCATTGCGAGGACACGCAGCAGCAGCAAGCGCCTTGGGAAGGGGAGGTGGAAGAGGATCCAGCTAAGGAAAATGGAGCCGAGGTTCCCGACGGCTCTTACAACACTGACAGCAGCTACAGCTTCTTGCGGCCGCTATGTGGCACCCAACGGCAAGTGCATTTGCCGAATGGATCTTTTCCAGCGGTTGGAGTGGAAGCGCTCGAATTGCTGACGCTTGTCAAGGGCCTTCTCAGGACAAACTCGGAGGTGAGAGGTTTCGCAGCCTAAGGTTCCTTTTTTTCAGTCATTTGCTGGGTGCCTGAATGCTCTGGCAAGCTCTTTTTTCTGTGCTGCCTTATGGGGAAAACGTGTAAGCTGGTTCACATGTGTAGGGGTGTAGGGGTGTCTGATGTGTGTAGGGGTGTACAGTATATACATATACATATATATATATATATGCATATATATATATATATATATATATATATATATATATAAGGTGTGCGTCTATGTGTGTATGAAGTGTTGGTACGCTAAAAGTGTTTTTTGTCATGAGGCAGTTGGCCGAGCCACCTTGCTGTGAGGCTTCGCAGTTGGGCTGCTTGTGTGCATTCTGCTTCCTGCTCAGGTTGTAGCCAGAAGTGTAGTTCAGTGTGGCTTTGTGGAGACTGCAGTGTATCTCCTCTTCAAGTACCCTTGGAACTCGCTGCTGCACATCTCCGTCATGTAGGTCTCCCCCGCTTTCTGTATATATACCTATATATACACCTATATATATGTATATATACCTATATATATACCTATATATATACCTATGTATATATATATATATATATGGCAAAGGGTCCATCATGTGTATGTCGGTCTCTGGGGTACATTGCATGCATGAATGCTCGCATGCATGCATGCATGCATGCATAGTTAATTCTAGAGATGACGGGATCACATGGGGCGCTGGTGCTGCTGCTGCTGCTGCTTCTGCTGCTCTCCGACGGCTCTGTTTGGCCTTCAGGGATTTGCTGCAAGCTGCCATTTCGAGTCCGATGAAGACAGGCGTTATCGAGGTTATCATGCGGAAGACGGCTCTGTTAGAGCGCATCAGTGCGCACTTCAAGTCCGTGAGGTTCTTCCACCTGGGCTGCACGCAGCAGCAGCTTGCAGGCCTGTGAAGCAGCATCTCGAGGCAGGAGGATTTGAGCAGCGCAGGCTGTCTCACGCTGCGTAGTCTATCTCAGCTGCCAGCGAAAGCCGTGCAAGCCGCTGCACGTGTATTCTCGACAGGGGGTCCGCGCAGTACAGCACGGCATCGAGGGAGCTGCTGCAGCACTCTGCAATGCCTCTGCGGCAATGTGTGTTCTTTCTTCTGTCTCTGGTGATTCTTGCCTTCAGGCACAGCCAACAATTGCGTGTCAAGCGGTTGATGGAACGAAGTAAGAGGCAGGGTGGATTCTCGGGTGGCGAGAGGTACTCCCAAAGAGAGGACAAATCGCAGAATAGCGATTGCCGCACGGCTGCGCGCTCGACAGACGATGGCCAGACGGTTGCCACTGCTTCTAGAAAGGAGGATTCTACTGCCTTCCCAGCGCGTTCGTGTATTCTTGGAGCTAACAACTCGCCCGTGTCAGTTGCTGCTACACCTGATGGTCCCCCTTTCTCGCCGTACGAAGTGGCGGAGTCAGTTTTATCGGGAGGTCTTGGTCGGCTGGAGGAAACGTACGGCTACGCCTCGCACTTGGTGCAGCTTGCACAGCTTCTCCTGGAACAGAATGAGGCCACAGAGGTGAGTCTGTAGCCTTCCCCGAGACTTTCTGCAAGCAGCCGCCGCTGCAGACATGTTTGCAGCCCTTATTGTGAGGCTGTGTATAGCCTGGGGAGTGAGCGTAACGAGACCATCCTGCTGCGCAGAGCTGCTCTTGCATGTGCGCATGCAGGAAGGGGGCTACCCTGAGGATTGGCAGGATGTGGTGGACGCGGAACTGGCTTTCTACAGAGCTGTCCTGGTAACTATTTGGCATGCATCTAGGGCGGTGTAACGACTCCTTCGATCGCGCTGAGGGCTAAGCGAGGAGCCTCCCGAGGCTGATAATGACTCGGTTCGTGGCTGCACGGCCTCTTGCTCTGCAGCTGTGATCTGAGCCTTGTTTCTGGGGGGTGTGTCGCAGCAAGTGGACAACTCTTCAGAGCGTACAGTGGCCAGCGACTTCCCGACCCTCGGTGGATTGGTGAGCCTTAGCCGCATTAGGGGGCCTCATTCCCCCATCCCAGTGCCTAAGAAATGCAGAAGCGCTCTCGAGCCGAAGGCTCGAAGGGGTCGACGGAAAGGGGGGTCGAACACAGTCACCGACATACGAGGATGCAGACTAGAAAAAAAGTAATCAGGGATATTATTAAGGCGGGAGCATGGCCACGGACGGGGCAAAAGGCTTCTGCTGCGCGGCTTCTTGGCCGCATGCTGCAGTAATGAAGCCTCTCGGCGATATATATACATATATGGGTATGTGTATGTATGTGTGTATGCATGTATGCATGCCAATGTGTATGTGTGCGTCTATATATTATGTGTATGTGTGTGTATGTATTATGTGTATGTGTGTGTATGTGTATGTGTGTGTGTGTATTATGTGTACGTGTGTGTGGGTGTGTTTGTATGTATATACACATATAGATATGTATATGCGTGTTCCTCTATCTGCCTGACTGTATCTATTGCAGGTTTCTTAGAGCACAGACCTCTATCAAAACGCCCAGTAAGACAGGTATACTGGAGATGCCCTGAACTCGCAACACATCCAAGCTTCCACTCCTTGCTGCTGCACAGCGACACCGGTGAGCATCCAGCCAAGCTGGCTTGCTGATGGACTACAAAAAGGACGACCTTGAACAGAAAGAGCTTAGGCCAGTTTGAACTTGGAAGTGCCAAGTCGTAGGGAGTCTCGAAACCACTGGAGTGTATTTACTTTAGGCGGCCTTTGTGGTCCTCCTTAGCTGACCCCACTGCATGTCTTACAGGCACACTCGGGAGGCAATTGTTTGAAACTGCGCCCTCCTGTGGCTCTTGAACAACAAAGAGCTTTTACTGCCCGTTTTCTGTGAACTTAGCCCTCCGCTGAGGGATGAAATTCCTTTTGCGCTCTTTGGCAAGCGTTTTTTTGCATGCCTTAACTTCGTGCTGCGTTTGCTTTTTAGAAGACCTCGACTGCATCTGCTGCTCCCTCAGCAGCTCCCGCAACTTGCGTCTGCTCACATAGTGAGGCGTCTTGCCAGTAGCAGCGATCCTCTCCCTCTCGGAACGGCTCAGTGTGGCCTTCAGAGCCGCAGTTGCTGCGCGTCTCTCGCGCTGCTGCTGTTGCGACTCTAATTTCTGCAGCTGCTTTGCTGCCTGCTCCCTCTCGGCAGCACTGGCTTTTCGCCCTTTGCTGCTTTCGCCATCAGTACCCTCTGGCACCCTGCCCGTCCTGACTACGCGTTGCAGCTGCCTCATCAGCTGCTGTTGCTGCTCCTCTACAAAAGCATACGCCTTCGAACACGAAGAAACATTAAGATCCCCACACAGACTCGAGAATCGCGGATCTCGGCTTTTCGCGCCAGCACTGCGCTGCTCAAGACCCCCCCGCAGCTTCCTCAGCTGATGAGCTGCTACCGCTTTCCGATACGCCTCTACCTCAGGCGTTGTTGCAGTCGGACTCCTTGTCGCTGCTGAAGCTACTGGCGCTGCTGCCAGCAACAAAGGCCCTGCTGCAGCTTCCCCGTCCGGAAGCACGAGCGCTCCGTGCGTTCTCACGCGCCTGCGACATCCGAATTCTCTAGGCGCTTTGTTGTTGCTGCGGTTCTTCACTTTGGTAGCGGCTCTGCCCTTCTTAAAAGTGTCAAGCGTCTTTCCAGATGGCCCATTCCCCTTCTGTTGGGGTTCTTCGGTGCCAACTCCTCTTTCTGCGCCTTCGCTGTCGACGTTCACATTGGTGCTTCCCACAGCCTCCGTAGTGGCCTTCTGCTGCAAGCGTCGAAGCTCCTGGAGCGTCAGCCGCTGCGCGGCTCCCCGCATGGTAGCGAGGCACACGGAGCCTTTGCAAGGGGGCAAAAAGCGCTGGCCCCCCTCCCCGCCGAAGCAGCACACAGCCAGGGGGAGGAAGGCTGTAGCCGCAGATCTCGCAGGCTCGCTCTCCTCCGTGCAGCTGAGCGCAAATACCGACGGGGCCAAAAAGGGGCAATCGTGGCTACAGTAGAAATAAAATCTCGCAAAAGTAGATATTTAAAAGCAATCTTGGCCTGCCAGGTGACCTTGTCGAGAAACAAAGGAGAAAAAGTCTACCAAGCGCTTCATAGAACAGGCGCACCGCACATGAGGAAGGGGGGCCAGCCGGGGGGGGGTGCCCGCTCCCACAACCCTTGAGTTGCCATTGAATTTCTTCCTTCCAAGTCATTTTTATTCGGGCTGCTGACTGCTTTTTGAGTGGAATATTGTGTGTATGGGAGGCTGGCTCTGCCGCTGTGAAGACACCCGCAGACGCAGCGTGCTGCCGCCAAAGGAAGCGATTTTGAGGCTGCCGTTGAGGCTGCCTTCTTTTGAATGTGCATCACGGCAGGACCTTTTCATATCCCTCCGGAGAAGGCGTCTGCAGCGGCTTTCTTTTCGTCGGGGTGCAGGGCAGTCGGTGGGGGCAGGTAAGGGTCAGCAATGTAATGTTTGTCTTGGAAGTACCCGAGTTTCGGAGGGGGAAGGTTCATCGCAATGCAGTTCCTCCCTGCGTCCCTCCTTTCGCTGCGGCGCCCTTCTTGCAGACAGCTGTGGGAAAACGTTCAGCGAAGTGTATGCTCTCCGACGGCACAAGCGCAGCGAGGCTGGACAGCAGCGCAGGCGGCTTCGCGTGCACGCGCCAAATCGGGTACTGCTGCTGCTGCTGCTGCTGTCGATCGCGCGTCAGAGTCTGGCGGGATATCTGCCACGTGCAGTGTGCGTTTGGGGGCTTGCACGGAGTCGGGTGCCTCTCTTGAAAGGGGGGGGAACTCAGCGAAATACTGCAACAGGAGAACGTCTGCCCCCCCTGGTGATGAGGAAGTCAACGGCAGCCTGCTCGTTACGAGCACCCGCAGCACCGAGGGCCTCATCCCCGTCGGAAAGCTCTTGGCTTTGAGGGGTTTCTGCTCCCGAGGCGAGGGAGACACCTTCTTTTCCCTCGGATTAGTTCTTTTAGACGGCCGTCGTCTCGAGCGCAATGAGGCCTATGTTCATCCCGATGCGCCCGTTCAGCTAGCTCCCCGAGCTGAGCGACTCATGCGGCAAAAAGTGACGGTGTTGCTGCACAAGCCGATGCACTACCTTGCCTGCCAAGCCGACAGCCAGCAGGTTCGTCCTCCCTTCTTTTAAAGCGTGCCTGGCTCTCTGGGTAAGCATAGATGGGCTGAAAAATAGTGCCTTGCGGCTTGCGCCTCTAGCCCCCCTTCTTCTTCATGAATGCCCACAGTCTGCCCGGCTGCCAACTGATATATGACGCAGACGCGCGGAGAAGCGAGAAAGAGGCCTCTGGCTCGCTCTCTGTTGTGTCGTGAAAATCAGTGGAATCCCACTGGACGCTGCCAAGGCGTTGACGTGCAGAGCTGCAAGAAACTCGTCGTTGCAGGAAGACTGGATGCCGACAGCTCCGGGCTGCAAGTGCTTACGCAGGTAAAATAAAATAGAAAATACTCCCTCTAGAGCGCACTTGGCGCGGCACGATGTATGCAAAAAGGCGGTAGCTAGCTTGCTGTGGCTTGCTGCAACTTCCTGCAGCTTGCTGTAGCATGCTACAGCTTGCTGTAGCATTCTCCTATAAGCTGCGGTGCCTCCCCCTTACAGCCAACCCGCGAAAAAAGTAGCACAGGTAGGCCTCCAAGCGGCATTTCACGTCTGCATTACGTTACGTTTGGCTCCGGCGATAATGCAGGATGGGCGTATCGCTGCTCAGTTGCTTGGAGGAGCTGGGGAAAGCGTCTCTAAGGAGTATCTGGTTCAGGTAAGAGAAACACATCCTGCGCTTGGCAATGTGTCGAAGCATCAGATTCCGCCGCTCTAAAGCAGACGCGGGCATGCGGCTAGAAGTCTTTGGCTCAACTGAAGGCCTTATAATAGTGCCTGGCGTGATCGTCTTTGCATCGTATCTCGTATGGTGATCCGTTAAGCCCCCCCTCTCTCAAGCATGTTTCTAGCAGCGGACTTCCTCTGGGTGCCGCGCTGCCCCCGCTTCCGCTTGGCTCCAGGAGGACTACGTAACTGTTCAGCCTAAAGCAACGTATCTGTGCAGACATCGCGGCGTGTCTGTCTCCCCCTCCCTCTCAACAGAAGCCCCTCCGTTGTTTGGCTCGCAAGACGTTTTTCGCAGTGATCGTCTTCGCCCGTTTTCCGAGCGTAGGGTCACTGTGCCTTGCCATCACTCTATGTGTGCTGCTCTTGGCCGCCTTCCGTCAGGTCGATATCCCTCCTTCGGATGCAGCTCTTACCCTCCTACAGTCAGGACTTAGCCTGGACGGCTGCGAGCTGCTTCCTGCAGTGGTGAGGCTCGTGCATCCGCAAGTGGCCAAGCGGCTGCTCAACGACTGTCCTCCTGCTGCGCATCCTGCGGAGGCTGCGCATTTAGACGCGGCTGTCTGCCAGCAGCACGCACCTCGACGCAGCGTGTTCTTCACCATCGAGCTCCGCGAAGGCAGAAACAGACAAATTAGAAGAATGTGCGAGCTTGTTGGTCTTCGAGTCCTCCGAATCCACAGAATCAGAATCGGAAACGTACATCTGGGGCAATTACCCCTCGGCCACTGGCGGTTCCTCCAACCAGGAGAAACCTTTTAGTGACAGCCCGTACCGTGGGAAGCCACCCATGCTACGTATGCACCCTTGGGGAAATAGAGCAGAGGCGTCTGCCTAAAACAGCGCCAACACCCCTCGTTGCTGCGTGCTTTTGTTCGCCTGTCTGTAATTCAGCCTTTTTTTATCTGGAGTAGCGAGTAACAGCTGCACGCTCACAGGGGGGCAGCATATATATATATATATATATATATGTATATATATGTATATATATGCGCGTGCTGGGGAAGCGGATACTCTCTCTCTCTCACTCTCTCTCTCTCTCTCAGTCCTGACCGTCGTCGTTGAGGTAAAGAGTGTAGATCTCGGTTGTCACCGGTCCATTAAATAACAAATCAGTGTTCATTCTT